>NW_028301536.1:22466250-22672500 GCF_042242905.1 Orbicella faveolata | reverse complement strand
TCTTTTATTTCCTTTCATTGTCAGCCAATATTTCAATTTAATTTTTTTAAGAGAATCTTTTAATACTATTAATGAAAATTTTTAGGTAGAGTTAATACAGTGTACCCAATTAGCCCACATGGGCTAAATACATTGACACTTAAATAAAGTTCTTATTTACTTACTTAATAGTTAACTAAGGAGGAAAAACACGAAACAGGTATGAGAAATGAGGAAGGCATAAGGATGATTAAGGTTAGAGAAGCCTAAGACGAATTATGAACCACGAAGTTGGAAAATTTGTAACGTTGTTCACGTGTGTTCTTTCTGTTCTTTTATTTTCAGCTTCGTAACCCGTCGGAGAACTTTCCATACGCTACTGTGGCCAACAGCAGTGTTGACGCGTATTTCAGAAGGCAAGTTGAGCTGTCGTCCATGTATACCTTCATGGAGAAGTACAATGTCAAGACTGCTAAAGAGGCCATACAGAAAGTGAACAATGGGTGAGTCAACCTATGGTGTTCATTAAAATAAAAGTAAAAGGGATCACTTTGTTATATTTCAGACCTTTTGCGCGCGTTGTATGTTCTTGTAATCCTTTATCCATGGCACATTGTAAGTTTACATGTCCTACAAACTAAACATGCATCGAAATCTCAGCTCCTGAGAAAAAAATGTCCTATCAGCCGTAGAAAAATAAGATATAAGGTTCCCATATTGTTAAAGAACGTTTTCAGAAAGTTATTGTGATGACAATACTGTAGGTCGAAAACGTTCGGTTTTATAATAATTTTTCTAGTTTTTAGCCTTGTATATTTATCATTTTCAGAAAAATAGAACCACGTTTATCAGTAATGTCCCTGTAGGTTTTTTGTCAGCTCTCCACGTTTTGGACGGTAAGCCAGGCTGGGCCATAAGACGTAAACTTTTAAGGAGACTGTGTCGGGCAGTTTGAATTATTTTTGCGAAATATTTTTAATTCTCAGGAGACCACAAAACGGTAGTTTGTTGTGCAGACTAAGAACAGTAAACACCAATAAAGTTGCGGTTAATTTTGGGAAGACTGCAATTAATTTCTCCCTTGTTCATAGTCTTAAACCCTTTTCAGTCTGAGAATAGAAATATAAGTAGTTAATCTATTTGTACTGTTTTAGAGAATTAAAGGCGTTCATTTGGGATTCTCCTGTCCTGTATTATGAGTCCTCTGAAAACTGTGACCTCACCACTGCTGGTGAACTGTTTGGTCGGTCAGGTTACGGCATTGGGATGCCTAAAGTAAGTACAAAACTTCAGCTTTATACATACGTGGATATTAAGACATGATTGATCATCGCAGTTATACACACAACTTAAGCAGTTGTGAGTTTCAAGCCTGAATTTTTGTTTTCAGGCCTTCATTTCACAATTGCTTAAGTTGTATGAACATTGTATAACTGCGATGATCAGTTAAGTCTTCATATCTTTCTCCGCAGTTCAAATATATGATCTTTCATATGTTCACTTGTATACATGTATATTGTTTAATGAACCTCGAAATAGTTCACTAAGGTAGCTAACCTCCATACTATGGAAACTCGACTAAATATAAACCAAAGCTAGAGTAGTTTAGATTTGAGGAAATTGAGGTGGACTGTAAAAAAGAGCAATTTTAAGAGTAAATTTTTGTTAGCAGCATTGTTCGATTCATTCTGTTTAATAATCATACTTTCGTTTTAACAGGGCTCTCCGTGGAGCAGTGAAATATCTCTTGCTATTCTAAATTTCCACGAGAGCGGCGTAATGGAAGAATTGGAGACCACATGGATCGACACCAAGAAATGCGATGAACAGAGTAATTCACCCGCCACACTAGGGCTTAATCACATGCTGGGTGTGTACAGAACTTTTTAACTTCCCAGTTATTCAACCAGCTTTACAAAATGAAACCAGTTACTGAGCTTAACAAAAGCAAAACCAAAACACGAACATAGTTTTGACGCTCAGATGAAGGGTCTTGTAAACAGCTCTCATAAGGTCTCACATGAATGACTCGATACCCTTTAAGGGAACAATAGAACAAACAAAAGAAACGTTGCCCCTAGCCCTAAAACAATAATAGCTGTTACAACAACACTGAAAACAATAGCAGCTTACGAGAGCTGCTACACTTCTGCTAGACTAAGAGTAGTCCCTCTTTCGCTTAGTCCGTCGTGCGTGACGCGAAAGAAATTCGCGAGAAAAAAATGGCCGCGGGAAATCCTGGGGGCTAGGAGCGCGCGAAAGGAGGGACTACCGCCTAAGCCCAAGAGTTTGCCCTTTCACGGCCGAGTGATTTTTCGGTGTAGGATTTCTCATCTTGACGTCCTCTTATTATCGCCTGTTATCAATAGCCCCGGGAGATCTGAATAAAACTGCTCTACTCTACTCTTCAAGTAGCCAGGCAAAAACATATGCCGTGAGAAGTATATCTTCGTTCAGTGTTCGTTCAGCGAAACTGTCAAAGAAGTTTTAAAAAGAAGACGGCGAATGAGGCCTCTTGTAACGATTTTCGCTGCGTCTAAAAGTTATTGCGAAAATTTCAACAGAGTTTCAACCGAGAATTTACATTATACATTATACATTATACATAGGAGATCATCCAACTGCGGTGAAATGTTTGCCGAAAGCAGCGGAAAATTTCAGGTGAATGTCCGGTGTCAAGTGAGAGTCCGGTTCAATCTTTCAAATGGACGGTAGAAAGGCCAAGCTCAGTGAATTTATATTCGCTGACTTAGACGATACTGTTGAGCGGCGAAATCACTAACACGCTCGCAGTCGGGGTGGAGGTAGAAAGCTTTGCCAAACAAAACACTGGATAAATTTAAATCTTTCCAAAGCGCCTGTTGGCAGAATCGCAAGAACATCACGGCTTGCGAAGCGCGATTCCAACGCTTCGATTTGCTCTGGTACCGCTTCGATTTGCTCCGGTTCCAAAACATTCCTGCAAGACGTCACAGGTATCTCGAATGTTAACAACACGTTGTCAACGCTCTTAACATAAGCCAATCATATTTTTGCGTTGTGAGAGCAACGCATAATTCAAACTCTTGGGCTTAGGCGGTAGTCCCTCCTTTCGCGTGCTCCTCGCCTCCAGGATTTCGCGCGGCCATTTTTTTCTCGCGGTTTTCTTTCGCGTCACGCACGACGGACTAAGCTAAAGAGGGACTACTCGTAGTCTACACTTCTGCAGATGAAAGCCGCTTTAAGAGAGCTAGAGCGGTTTTCACTTGAGTGTCGAAAAGTAAATGGTTTTGCATTACTACGTTACACGATTGGCTTAAAAACTCGCGCGCTTTCTTCATCCAATATGAAATAAAACCAAAGCAAATCGTGACACGCGTGCACACGTTTTTCCGCGCTTCGCATCAGCTGCATGCGTTTACTTCAAGTTTTGATTGGTTCACTGTGATGTCTGTGTCCTTTGTGATTGGCTAGAGTGATAACATTGGTTTTGGGTGTACGACACTCGAGTGAAAACTGCTCTATAAACTTGATCTTAATTTCTCATTTTCAGGAGTGTTCATCATGGTCGCCGCTGGAATTGGAGCTGGGATTGTGATCATTATCCTTGAAATCTTGTACCACAAGCACCGCGGCTGGAAAGAAGAACAAAAAGAGCTGGCTAAAAAGACCACAGATAAGTGGCGCGCTAATATCATGATGATGAAGAAGGAACGAACCACAAATGGCCAACAACCCAATGGCGTTCTGGATTCCCATTCCCTACAGGCTGACGGGGTAGCTCGCAGGAACCCAATCTACAACCCTGAAAATCACGTGGACAGCATTAATAAGTTCACGTATAACTAAACACACGCGCGCTCTCCACGCGTGTTATGTACATAGTACAAATGTTCACGTGCGGTAACCTAGGTTTGCAAACTTGAAAACAGGGATGCCTTACTCCTTCGGTCTCACTGAAACATTTATCAACCTCTTAATTTATTGCTTCGTTTATAACTAATGAAAAAGGAGAATGCACGGTTCTAAACTTCATACACATGAAATCGTGTAAAATGGTTTATTTCATCATTTTACACTGTCCTAGTACAATTCACCCAAAAGGGTGAAAGTCACCCAAAGCGGGTCAATGACTCAAATCATGTTGGTTTATGTGTTATGTGGTTAAATACGCAGTAATTCAGATCCGTCAAAACTACTGTACTCTATGTTGAATTGAATGGTCTGTTGCTGTTGGGTTGTAGATAGTTTTAACAAGGGCTTCCAATCAGATCCATCGCTGGTGCAGTCTGCGCTTACTGACAACTACAGCCGGTTTTTTACCTTGTGTTTATTCCTTGTCCGAGTGTCCAGTGCCAATCAAATTTCCATGCTCGATTGAACTGGAACACTGAATGCGGTACAATGGTACTTGAGACTGCTTCTGATTGGGTAATGGTATGTCACGATGATATTGACCAGTCAGAAAGCAGAATGATAATAACGTCACAGGTTGATGTTACGGGTAGGGTTAGGTGTAGAAGAAAAAAATTGTTTTCTTGTAACGACTGGGTGTAAAACGTCACAAGAATTTGAACGTTTCTGCTACGATTGCAGTGGTGGTTTTATTTTCCCTGTTTTCTCGCCAGCACATTTGCACAAGAAAACGACTTTGAAACGGACTGAATACTAAGGTATATTTAAAAACAAACCCCATCCGGTAGTTATTTATGAATATTACTAATTAATATATTACTTAATTCTTGAGATTGCAAATTGACTTCGATGCTATGTTTATGTTTATGTTATGATATGCAGGACTGCGTGTAACAAATTTGTTATACATTCACAGCGAAATATCTATATATCCTATTTATGGAATACGACCGCGATAAAGTCAAATGTCGGGACTGATTTATCTTGACCGTTATGTAACAACTGTACAAGGTAGTAATACTTACCTATTGGTTGTAATTTATAAAAACAAAACCAGGAAATCAGTAAACTTAAATAACGCCAATTATTATTCGGAATTAAAGCAAAACATGCAACAGACGTCAAGGGCGAGAAAATGCGCCTAAGCCAGAATGTGACTGTTGTTTCACTTTTGGCTGGTCGATAAAAAGCTGGAAACAAACAAACGTTGCTTGAACTTTGAGAACCAAACCAGGGTTACCACAGGTCAGGAAAAGGTCAGGGAAAGAAAGTTTCCACCAACTGAAGTCAGGGAAAGGGTGCTGTAGTTTTTGACAATGTAAATGGAACTGAAAGCGTTAATTGGGTAATTTTCTTTCGATCAATCTGATTATGATCAAAATATGTTAACTGCCTTCAGGTCAGGGACTGAAATGTCCAGTGATTCTTTTTTGTTTTCTCTTAGCGAAAACAAAGATCGCACAATAGGCGTTAACTGTTCCATTACCACAATGTGAACACGGTATGAAAATTGAAACCGAAAAGGGCCTTTATATCTATGATATTCAGTTGCACGTCGCTTGCTGTGCTGTGCTGTGCTGTGAAGTATTTATTTATTTATACACCAATACCCACTATCTCCTCAGCTTTATGTAAAATACTTAATATTAAATCACGATATTGTATTTATTAGATATGCTTATGTATACGAACCCTCGCGGAATATATTATTTGCAGTATCTTAAGATTAATGGATATAATATATACTGTTTTTAACGAATTTATATGGTACACTTCTGATAAACTCAAATAATCAAACTTAGATTAAATAAAATGCGTTGTAATAAATACGTATGTATGTGGAGACAGTCTAATGAATATTTTTTTTTAAAAAAAGGTACATGACAGTAGGCCATTTCCGAGTTGCTTTTACCTCAGTTTCAAAACGAGTCTTGGTGTTCAATGTTTCATATGGAAATGAGATCATTGTCTTGCAAATCAATCCCATTTCTATATGAAAGTTTGCGCACCAGGACTCGTATTGAGACTGAGGGAAAAAAACAACTCGAAAGTGGCTTATTAACCGCGCGGCCATGGGCCGAGCGCGGTTCTAGGTTTACCCCTGGTTTATTTATTTTTTTTTTTTTGTCGGTGACCAGACGCAGACCTCGGCTCGGCCAAACTTTGAGTCACGCAACGTGTGATGTTTTTCCGCCAGAAGCTGTTAAAACATAAATACACGGACAATTTTACGGATATTGTTTTCTTTTTTGTGGGTAAAATATATTTTCTTTTCGTTTTATCAAAGCGTTGGATTTAAAGGGAATAATAAATACGCTGAAAAAAGGTATTACGTCAGCCATGGAATGCGCTGACGTTGCAGCTTTCACTTTCGCTACGTGACAAATACGATCGTGTTTACTTTGCAAATTTATTTCGGCAGAAGCGACGGTCATTAATTTATTTGTAATTTTGTGAGTATTTCTTGTGGTTTTACGCAAATGAAGTAAATCATTTGACTGTTTCATCGCAGCCAGTTCATAGATCGGAAGGAAAATTAAATATTTGCAAGCCAAGCAAAGAACGTGTCAGAACGTGCAAAGATTACGTCATTGGTAGGGAAATAACCACCGTACTAAAGATAGCCGTAGATAACGCAATTCTTGACTTATGTGACTCGTGTGACTTCTTTGCTAACCCTTAACTCAAGGGAAAAAAACAATTAAATTTAATCGTGACTTTAAAGAAAGAAAGCGGTTTGTAATAGTGTTCGTATCTTCATGCCCATACATATCCCGAAGAAAGTTCCAGATTAAGACTATTACGTCATCGGAGATGTCGCAACGGCTACGACTGATGGTGCGATAATAGAGTTTGTGTTGATCAAGTGTTGTGATGTCTACAGTAATCAATGAATCATCAAAGATTGCTTTGGAATATGCACTGCGTTGCGACTGTAGTACCAAGAAAACGGTTAAATTTTAAAAGCGCGGTTATAAGATCTAACAGATCTTCTTGTTCGGATCAGTGCGAAACTAAAACTTGCTTAATATTCTCTTCCCACAACATAAATGGGTTTTTTCGATTAACCTACTCAGTACAATAAAATAGAGTCTCACCTTAACAAATTGACGTAAGTTGCTCATGCGTCTGTCCAGTTATTGACCATAAATTTCTTCATAAAATCCGCAGAGTACTTTGACATTGTTGTGACGAAATTTATGATCAATACCAGGACAGACGCATGAAAAACTTACGTCAGTTTTTTTAAACATAATAACAGCAGCATGAACGTCGCATAAATTATAAATTCATATGTCCGTTTGCCTATTGACAATGAAAATTAGCCAATGAGCGCGCGAGAATTTCTGTAGTCGCAAAAATCGTAAACGACGTCGTCATACGTTCTGGCCGTCATCTTCGCTAGGAATAGTAAGGATCTAGTGATACATCCAGTTCTCATCCTGTCTGTTTTCTGGTAACTATTTACAAAAGGAATCGTCAATACGCCAGTCTCTAACTGTCATAATCAGCCTCTCATGGTCTCTGTGGTGCATTGGAAAAAGCAGAAACTGCTGAACCCGGCCGCTAAAATAAAACAAAATACCAATGTACATTAACAATGACTGAAAGAACCGACCAATTGACTTAAATGGCAATCTCTTTGGTCAAGCTTCTTTATTTTCTGTGTCCTTGTCCTTAAATATGAATGACGCTGAGAGATCTCTTCATGTTTCATGTTACGACTGAAGTTATCATTACGGTTTTATTGCCATTTAGGGGTACTGCTACCCTTTTCCTGGCCTACCATCTCTGGCAGTAAGAAAACTAGTTCATCAAAGTCTCCGTTATTATGTCAAGTATCTTCAACAGTACTCTGGTACCTCATTAATAGAAATGCGGATAAGGCCAGTTGACATTTCTTCGTGGTTGCTGCTTATTTACGTGAACGCTAAATATAGGTCATGTCGCTGTAGCTTCGACTAGTTACCTATCCTCGAGCCTCATGGCACATAGGCCTTAATAATTAAAGTATAGTTACCCCGCTTCCGTTTCCAGTGGAGAGAGTTTCTTTGGAGAGATCATTGTAGTTCTGAGGTGACAGTGAATTGGTCTGAAACAAGTCGTGTGTTTCGGTCCAAATCTTCTTTTTCCTGTTGAACGCCCGTCTCACCTACAAATAGCAATGGCATGGGAAGTTCAGACAATAGAGGGCGTTTTTCATTTTGCATGCTTAAGCAGTACTGTGTAAAATTTCATTACTCACCTCTGAGTTGAGAAGGCAATGAAACAGGAAAATAAAGAATCCCTAAAAGCAGGAAATATAAATTTTAATTTAACCACCTAAGAAATGACACTGGACTTTTTATGAGTATTTCTTTTCGTAATATGTGATCTCGTTAGATGCAACAAATTACACCTTTAAATATAACACATCAGCCCACAATTGTAGCCAGTCCCACCATGTTAACTTATCTACAAACCTGCAACGAGTTAAAAATAGCGAAGAGATACTGGAAAGCAAGCGTGTCACTGTTGAACGTCAATATTCCAAACAGCCACGTGATCCCCAGTAAAGGTAACAGCACAACGGCTGATTGAACACCTGACCTGTCAGGTTAAAAACACAGGCTTGTTACTTACAGGAAGTCAGGGAACTGTATTCTTTACGAATTAACTATGAATGAGGTCTTTATTTCTTATTGAAGAAACGTCAGACTCAGCAGACGTGAGTCTTTAGAATCAAATCCTGAATGAAACTAAGATGAATGCAATTAAGGGTTTTGTTAGCTTTTTACTGTATTTATTTTCTTTGTTTCATCATTTTTTTTACTGTAGTTGCATATATTTTGATCTTTCGCCTTTAAGACTCAAAAATGCGAATCAACATTTCCCATTAGAGTCTAGTCAAACGACGAGAATTGAAGTTTTGTTTAATATAGCAACATTGGTTCATTTAACTGATGCTTTTCAACAGCTTTTCTGTAATTTTGATATTTTTCTTTTACTTTTTTGAAACCAACCAGTATGACATTGTTCTTCCGTAGAAAACGCGGTCGCTACATTCTTCGCCTACCTTGCAGACTGATATTTAGTGTCGTCTCCCATCGTTGGATGATTCAATCTTAGTATCTCTTTCACAACCATACCAAGTATGATTGAATTTACCTGCAAAAAATAATGAACGTAACGTTACCGTTAGGTCTACTGTCAGTTGGAAATTCTCGACAAAAATACAACCGGATTGAAATCGGTTTTCTCTTACCAGTGCAATAAGAAGAACTGGCACTACAAAACTCCAAATGGTTCCTTTCTGTACAGATAACCAGCAACTGTGAAATAACAAGAAAAGGCGCTAAGATATAAAACGCAACCGGAGTTACAATAACCAGAACGCGGTTTGTTGCAAACTTTTAACCACCTAGGCGTTGAATACAGGGGGTTGGCGGAACCAGGAGAAGGTACCAAGGATCCGAAACGTCACGCCTTCACTCTCTCTCACCTCTCGGCGAGCACGTATAGATCCGCCATGTAATCGATCATCCACATTTGTTTCAGCTAGGCGGTAAGCTACAACCAACCAGCCAGCGAACCACTAAGACATAAGTCTACTAACGTTTAACTAATGACACATCGGATATATACAGACCTTGTGTCTGTTCCATAGCCGTCAAAACTTGCTGATAATGTGATGACAACAAATACAAATGGAATTCCTGTTGATTCCAATTTAAAGTAAAAATCAATAATGTTTCACTGTCATCCACGCATTTCTTTTTGAAGTCGCAGGCTAAAAGCTGAACCTGGAATCCCTACAAAACGGTTAGGTTATTTTCCACCGTAGGAAACTTACGTCAAGTCAATTTATAATGAGATTGATTGATTTAAAGAACGGTAATTCATGGATTTGAAGATGAGTTCTTCACAGAACTAGCCTTACCGATTAGTCAGGCAAGGCACTAACCTTACGTCATTACATTATCACAGTTAACAAGTAAGCAGAGTGTGACAGAAAATGACAGAGAATTCAAATGTAGGCTTGATTATGAAAAGCGTAAGACGACGGAACAGATTATTTTCTTTAGCATGCAGGGTACCTTACCCCAAGCACATGCGCAGTATTTCTTTATTCTGCTGTGTCCGGTCTCAAAGACTCGAACGATCATAACGTAGAGCCAGACCCCCTCGATTAACATCCAGCTGAACGAGACTAAGTTAAAGTAATGTAGAAGGACGGCCACGATCTTGCAAGCTGCCTGATGGAATTAAACAGATAGAAAAATGTGAATTTCGACTTCCACGAGTTAAAGGTAAAGCGTTGGTTACATTTCTTACTAAAACTAGAAGAAAAAAAGATGGAGACTCTCTTTGTGGTTTCGGCATTCTTGATTTAATTGTTAAAAAATGTATTTAGTAGGCGAGCAAACCAAAATGAATGATCACGTGGTATTAAGTTTTCAGGGTCTTAGCGTGTGAATAGTTGAGCAAAAATGTTTCAAAATGGTAAAACGTTGAAATCACCTTATTTTGCGTGGCCTCAATTCCAGTAAGAAACACAATCTGAGCGACTGCTAATGCTAAAACAAGGTTTAGATGAATGATACTTGTCTCTGTTCTAGTCAACCTGTAGAGGAAAATACAAATTGATACAAATAGAAATGTTGTACTTCGCGAGGTTGTGCAACAACTTCTGCGCGCGCAGCGGATGACAATAGACCTTCCGCCGCAATGCTCTCTCACAATAAGTGAAATTATGGAAATAATTTGTACTATGTAAACTGTTGGTTCAAAATGCCAAATGAATACACTCCCGGAATATTTGCTTCTTTTCTGCCTCTTCTAAGTCGTTGGCAGGTGTTCCTTTAGGTTTAATTCTCATTCACAACAACTAACTTGGAGAAAGACATCTCCTATTCTACATAGTCTCAGATAACTTCCAAGGTGTTTAGTTTACTTACTTAAGGAAAGTGATCGTGATAATAGTAAGAGCCTCGCCCAGTAGGGATAAACCGCAACCGACGTATGTGATCATTTCCAAGGCTTGAATGTGTTCCTCACCAGGCTTGGTGACCTATGCAAGTAAATACCTCGTGTACCATAAACCGCTTAAAATAATTGTGGTTTTGATTTAAAAAAAAAAAAAAATCACTGACATCTTTTCTCTCGAGGAAAGCGAAATGTTTCATATCCTTTATTTGTTAAAGGAAACAAAAAACTTGAAGAAAACAAATATACATACCAACTTAAAAAAAGCAAAGAAATAACGAAACTAGACGTTGCTTCTTAGTTATGTATCAACTTGAAGCTGATAAAGGTAAGTGTTTTGCTGTTGCGTGATCGTAGCGTTAGCCCATGCCATGGCATGCGCAAAGTGATTTCGCTCTGACAAAGGTCTAACGATACAAAGTTAGCTTCCTAAACTCTTTACGTCGATTAACATACCTTTATCAGCTTCAAGTTGATAAACAGCTAAACATTTCACTTGCCCGTCGACGCTGCCCATCTGTTTCTTCAGAAAAAAATAACTTTGTTCTCTCATTAACAATTAGATTATGAGCTCGAGATTTATACTCGGCCTTCGGCCTCATCAATTATCACCCCATAGAAATCGAGAGCGAATAATCTAATTGTTTTAGTAGAATTCTTACTTAAATTTTCTTCAGGTTACCATTTCAAATTGCTTTTGTACACTGTATTTAATTTTACGTTTTAGAAACATCGCGCAGACTGAATTGTCGTTTTGCATTTCCTGTTGTGTACGCGCGCTCATCAGTCTTCTTAATATCTTGTAGTTTTTTAAAGTCACGAAATCCATCTTTTAGTCTTCTCAGGAATTTAATTATCCATTTGTATCTAAATGTTCATCGTACTACTTCGCAAAAACGAGAAAACTTCGTTATTTTGCTGACGACCTCCAGCCATTGCACACTAATGGCTGATAGTGTACGAGTAGCTCAGCCAATCAGATTGCAGCATTTGCATTAGTAAACTAGTAGAATCATACTAATAGATGATATTGTTGCGTAGAGCATAACATTGCAAAGTGTTCGTTAGTAGTTGGATTCATTCTGACGAGTTACACGGAAGTTACCAGAAGTCCTGCGCTCTTGAGTACAAATTAGATGTACTACCAGCACTACGTTTTATGCACGTATCATGTTTGAAATTCGTTGTGTTCACCTTGTCATCATCAGTAACTCTCATAAGAACAGCAAAGTGTGTCAGGTGATTACAGCGACACACAGTAGCTTGATCATTGGACAGCTTCTCGTCTTTGTAGCATCCATCAGTAGACCAATGGCCTGTCGAATTACTAGTCGGGCTAACGAGAAATATTGATCACTAGAGTTAACATTGGCGTCAAGAGAAAAAGAGGAAACAAAGCGTAATTCCACGCGCAACACCATTTTGAATTTCATTGGATTAAGCGCGCCTGCTAACTTTGCGGATGTCTCGGGAAACTGATTTCCGTTTCTGTGACATTTAAAAATAACTTAACTAAAATTAACATATCCCAAGGGTAGGGCGTTTCCCTCTCTGTCCCCTGACTTTCTCTTGTTAGTGTACAATCACCTGAAATAGATCGTCCGCCAAGACAGTAAAAGTACTATCAATCCTTGTTGTTAGTGATAATAAACGTTTCTAAAATATCTATGTTTTCTATTCTGTTTTCTTTTCTTTCTGAAGTGCGAAGAGAGTGAAAATTATTATCTTCCAACTAGTGCGGTAAGAAATGAGGATTGCCTACATGGCGGCTAAAAAAGTGAAAAAAAAAAAAATAGTTTTCATTTTTTTACGGTGATTGTTGTCATTGATGAGTATGACTTTGAAAAGTCAAAATCCAAAAGACGGAGGTTGCGTTGACGGAAATTGTTTCGTTTATATTAGTACACGGAAACAGTCTAAAAGGGATTTTATCAAGAGTTACGCAATTGCTAAGCTTTAATCTCAAATTCAAAACGTCTGGCGGTCGCTTTCAAATTCTGTCGTCATGTCGTTCAAAAATCACTGAAAATAAATCCAATTCTATTCTCTTTCGCTTCGCTCAGCTGTACAGAAAAAAAAAATTCAGTTATAAATGAAGGGCTCAAATAATACCACAAATAGTGGAGGGAGCCTTATTCGAGAAACTAAGAGATGCGCTGAATATGGATCGCGAGAGAGAGAGAAGCAGCAAAAAACGTATTAGTCAAACAGTGACAAGCCAGAGAATAAATGTAAAAATGTTAGACGCTATTTTACACAACCATAATTATAATAATAAAAAATGGCCTCGAGTAAAGTGGTAGGCGTCACGTGGTGTGATATTCACAGGGAGTGATTTATAAAGGTCTGATTATCCCGGTTGGAAAAAAACATAATACAAGCTAATTTGATTCTTAGAAGAAATACATTTTGCCCTCCCTTGAAAAATTCTTCAAATATATTTCTGTTAGTGTACGTGGTGCATATCATCAGTTTAGGAGCGAAGGCAGAAACTGACAATTTTAGCACTCTTAACTAGAAATGAAGCAAAGTCTTCACGATAATGCTCCTCAGGTTAACGTCATACGATGAATCGAGTGACACTGAGATAAAATGGCGGCACATGTTGTAAATCATCTGTCGTGGAACATATGTTGCACTATAATTTATGTTTCTTGCGCAAGAAAGTAATTTTTTTACGTAAGAGTAATTAAAAAATACTGACGCTGTGTCTTTGTTGTCAAACAGTAATTTAGGGAGCTGATATAAATTACAAGTTATAAAGCAATAAGTCAGTTTTCTTTCACAATCTTTGCCATATTTCTTTCCTGTTTCTGCATCGAACACGGCGAAACATAACGCAGCAAACCATCTCCAAACCATCTGCTGTACATGGTGGTACACGAAGCAAACATTCTCCCGTGGAGTGTATACTACCTTTACTATAATCTTGGTTTCTTGCGCAAAAAAAGCAATTTTTGCTTTGTGGAAGTAATCAATAACTATTGTGGCTGTCTTTATTGTCAGACAGTAATTTAGGGAGTCGATTTAAATTACAAGGTATGTAGTAATAAATCAGTTGTCTGTCACTATTTTTGTCATATATCTCACCTGTTCGTGTATCGCCAAAAAGCACACTCCATTACCATCTTGTCGGAGCTGCTGAACTAATAAGAACAAGGATTTCATCGTTTTAGCGAAGATTTAGAAATGGTAAGCTGTTTGTGGTTTTTTCTTCGTTTTTTTTTTTTTTTAAGTAAACCCTATTAACCCAACATAGTCGCTAAATGTTCCGGCTGAACAAAGCATTCGTTCACAATTTTCTGACGGGACTGACGATCTTGTCATTGCTAGGCAGGTCAGCTTCATCGTAATATCAAATTAAAAAACACAGCTATTACTACTGTCTGCTGTGTTTCGCATCTCGCCCTTCTGACCAGCATGTTTGAAAGAGGGTGACACCAGCGTTCCAAAATTAAACAATTTTTAATTTGCGTGTTTTCCTTTTTCATGTTGAGTGTGCTCAAAACGCAGTCAATTATTATTTTTTTTTCATACAACGCCGCGCGTGAATGTAGATGGAACTGAGAAAAATCGCGACGAATAAATGATACATAGCCTGTCTCCCAACTAGGGGTTTGTGAATGCATTGAAATGGTAAAGAGAAATCGTGCGTTTACATCAGGTAAAATGTTGTTAAGAAAGAAAGCATTCTGTTTATTTACATACCTTGGTGTGTTCTAGTCGAATGTAAACATCACCATGGAAGGACTCGTTTGCAGCATGAATTACCGACCCTGATATAATCCTGCTGTTCAGGTAATACGGGATCCGCTGACTAGATGTATTGCCACTGGGATAAAATACACCAATGATTTCACTGCTGTATGCATAACCTAAGCTTTTTTATTAACATCTATATCTGTATAGGTTGAGCTGGTAAAATCCCAAGACAACATACCGGCTGTAAAAACGGTTAAAAAATATTAACAGGGTGTCCAGTTCCTATTTTTTGCTATCATCGTTTTTGAGTAGATTCCTATCTTCTCCTTTTTTTAAAATGAAACCTCCTATTTTTTCTATTTTTTTTTTCTGATTAAGCAGAGTGTGTTACAAAATTAAAATGGATTTGGGGTCTCGGGTGTTTCAGATTTAGATTTAGCATAAAGCAATTGCTGTCATGTCTTTGATGTTCTAAATCAACAAAAATGTTAACGACAGTAATTAATTCTTTGCTCACTTTTGCTTATTGGATTTGTGCTCATAACTTAGATTTACTGTTTGAACCATATTGTCAATGATTTTCCACTGCACCTATTGTATCTACTAGTCTTATAAATGTAGTTCAGTTGACCAAGTTGAAGTCAACAGATAATATTCTGCATTAACCCATTGAAAATACATTAGGTATCCATATATGTCCTTACGCTGAACTGTTCCTCACGTACAGATATCTGATTATCTAATGGAAAAAGCTCTACCAAATTTCTGCTTCTCCTTCAAAGAAAAGGAGGTCAAATTAAGGGTCAACCGTCGTTGTTACGCCATATATTTAAGGTTAACTATTGTCTTAAAGTCAAATAATTATGGTAGAACTGACGTTTTAAAGTCAAATTAAGGGTGAACTGTCGTTTTATGCGGAGCAAAGAGTGAACTGTTGTTTTTAACCTTCACTAAGGATTTGCTGTGTTTGCTATTATCTGCTGGTTTCATGTTAAAGTTCTCAAAAGCTAGTTCAGTTGTTTTAAAGTACTGTTAAAACCAGGGAATTCGAATTGAGGAATTCATTGTAGAATCACTGGTGTTGTTTCTAAGAAAATATTCAAATGTCAATTTGACAAATGATTGCCGATTGCCCTTCAATTATTTGTTATTTAAAATCTATTGTTAAACAAACTGATGTTGTTATCACAATGAGAACTAACTATATCTTTTTCCATCAAAGTAGCATTGATTTTCCTATTTTTTGAAAGAAAGTTCCTATTTTTCTTATTTTTTCCATCATGAGTTTCCATTTCCTTTTTTAAAAATTTGTGAACAACCATGCTGCTGGACACCCTGAATAGATAATGAAAACACTAAGTGAATCTAAAAGAATTACTATAAAACAGTTGACAGATTGGATTTGAAAGAATCTAAGAAAGTAGAGGTAACTATCTCCTTGTGAGGCAGTTCCAGTCGGCGATAGTTCTTGGAAAATACAAATACGTCCTTTTAACCTCGAATTTCGGCAAAAATACTCCGCTGCGCGTCGTGTTTTCAGCTCTCTTCTCGGTGTTTAGATTTCCCGATGAAACGCTGTCTCTCGTGTTTGATATATTGCCTCAAACATATTAATGTGAATGTAGTAAGCTCCAGCAATTTCGGGAAAGAAACTTCACATATGATTAATACTATTTACCCACCTGTATACTTGGCTGATGTTGTTTTGCACCTCGTCGCCCAATGTCCTGTAAAAGGCTGCAAAAAACCGCGCCTTTCCTGTGGCGGCGATGACACGAGATCAGAATACTGTGTAATCAGATGTAGCTCACTACAACTTTAGACTTACAGAGCGATCTTCCAAGAATGTTTTTGTCGCATAAAAACTATTGTTTCCTCGGGTAAAGAAATGTGAAGAATAGAGGTCATCGTTCCAATGCAATGCGCTTTCAGGTATTAATCAAGTTAGAATTCACTTGACACATTTGTGTGCTTTCTGGGCGTTACCTGGAATTTGAAGAGTAAAACGTACCGTTGTATAACTCCAGATTTTGCGTTGAATTTCCTGGCAAAATTGTAATGCTGTTTTCTGTGGGAGAAGTAGCGCCATCAAAAGAAGCGTTTAGCTCTCCATAGCATGCTTTCATATCTGAAACGAAAGAGAGAATAACAAGTATTGTTTTAAACTGAATCACAATGAACGTCTGTCTTTTTCAAAATAGAAACGTAGCGACTTTGTGTTTCTGTAGATGTCCTATTGCCAATATTAACAACGCATGAATAATACCATTATTTTTGTAATACTTTGAACGGGGGCAGGGAGGTAAATTAGGACTTCCGTGTAGAAACGTCGGGGATGGTCGTCTTTTCGCTTAGTAATAGTAAATGGACTGAGTGAAATGCAATTCAGGGAGTAATCGCGTGATTACTACCTAAATTGTACGACACGAGGTCCTATTACGAATTAATCGTATCTATAACAAATTTCGGAATTAGAAATGTCTTTTAAAAACTTCTTTGGAGCGAAAACGTCTTTAGCGCTTTTCATAAGTTTTGAAAACTGCCGGAATTGTTGCGAAGGAACCCATTAAAGCGCGTAATTGACGTAATTGCAAATTGGATACCTGTAATTGGACACCCACGTGATCGCGCGCCGATTACGTACCAAATAGACGCGCGGAAAACCAATCACGATCGAGAATTTTGTTATAGATACGATTAGGTCTGTAAATCTCAGATTTGAGTTTCATTTAGAATCTAAAACTAAACGCCGCTATTTGTTAGCTGCCAAGGTGTCTTTTAGAACTGCTCTCGAAGAAATAGTGAGAAATGCTGTCAAGTTCATTTTAAAGTGGAACCTTTTAGAGAGGTCGAGCCACGCCTAGATTGGTCTCCTTTACGGGTTTGATTCAAATTTTCCGACAAGCGTTTCTGATCTTTTCACATGGGATTCCCAGCCCTCCCCCTGTTATTATCTCGGTAATCCTTATAATGCATGAGACCGGAAGGCGTAAGATGGGAAGATCGTTTTTAAATGTGGTTGAAACGTAACGTGCCGACACGACCTACATGACTGGATTACGGAGAACGGAATTGCATTGGAAAACAACGATAGCAAACCTAGAGCTGAACAACTACCTTTGTAGCAAGTTATCAAGAGTTCGATCTCTCCTTTTGTTGATAGTTGAATGAGTGTAAAAGTGACACCTTCTGATAGAACAATTTTGTTATGTATCATATTGCCCAATGAAATTGAGGAATGTGATATTTACGAACCAGAACAACAGTTGTTGTGGTCTATAACCGTTCTCAGTTCCAGTATAAACGGCAATGTCCATAAAATTCGCTTGATATTGTGACAAAACATGCACAAGGCTAAGAATGCTAAAAAATGGCTAAAAAGTAAAAACAAAAAACAGAAACAAACGTTTTCGAAATAATGCCATCTTCATCTTCACCCTGAAATCTTCACCCGTAAATATTTTGTCGTAAACTGGAATGTTTCCAAAGTCAACAGAGGTTACAAAGTCATAAAGTAGTATTTACCTAAACTTGGGTAACTGACAGCTATCACCGGAGTAGCGTTGTTGAGACGCGATGCAATGCTTTCACCAAGCGTTTCAACTTCTCTGGCGATTTCAAAGGCACCGTTTGATTCGCTCACGTTTCGATCTTCATCAGAATCATCAAGGCTTTCCAGAAGATCACTTGTCTTCTTCCCAGCGGTCTATAAAAGCGTTATTATTGAAGACTGAAGTAAATTGCAAGTTTGAATATGAGATGCGTAAGTTTAGTAAGTGCTGACACATGGCACGTTAGAGAAACCATATAAGCTATAGGGGTCTGTACTCTTTGTAGTCGTTCTTATCATTGATAGTGAAAGGGCAGAAACGGACGTCTTGAGATGATATTTCTAAAAACAACCATCTGCTGTTTTATTTAAAAAAGATGATCATGTTAAAAGCCGTATTAGAATTTTGTTTCCGTTTAAGCGACGGAATTTATGAAATTTCCCTCTTACTAAGTTTTTCTAGATTTTTTGTGTGCAAAATATGTATCGCGTGAAAGAGATAAGCCTTAAATTTACAGGTCTCTTAACATAAAATAGCTGAGAAAGATCTACTGTTATCATGAGATATATCTTACCGTAATTGTGTCAAGAAGGAATTCAGCTGTAGGGCTTACAGCATTGTCAACTCGAGATCGCAAATCTTTCAGTATCGATAAGACACGATCAGTCTGTGAAGTAAAGCAATCGCTGTTACACTAGTGGCTGTTATTACCTTGAAATAATCCTCATAAATTCGATACAAGAAGGAAGAAGGAATTCAACTGTAGGGCTTACAGCATTGTCAACTCGAAACTGCAAATCTTTCAGTATCGATAAGACACGATCAGTCTATGAACTAAAGCAGTCACTGTTACTCGAGTGACGGTCATTACCTGGAGATGATCCCCATGAATTCGATACATACATTAAGTAATTTCTTACCTTTTGCGACTCTGAAAGTTCTTTGCAGTTGACGTAATCAGGATAATTGGGATCTCCTTCAATTTTGCAATCCTCACCTGGAACATCTGACGGAAAGCATTTCAAAATAAGATTTATTGGCAATTTCCATATTTTTGTAGTCGTAGACATGGAAATCACGACCTACGTCATTTAATATAGATGAAGAATAAGAGACTATAAAGACTAGAGACGCATCTGTACAGATCTCTGCCTGAAAAAGTATTCGCAAATACAAGTGAGAGCCTGAAGTACTGACCTTTATCATTTTCGTTCCGGTATTTTTGAATAATTTACTTCAGATTGAGGATAACACTGTGCAGACGAGTCTACTCAGTTATTGAGCGGTCTTAGTTATCTCGAAACTGGACTATGGAACAAAACACCAACTTTTCTTCAGTTGTCTTTGTAGATTCAATTTAGGGAGACGAATTTTTTTCCTCGGTGATGCTACTCACCTTGCTTGGTTAAATGTTTCACCAAGTATTCGCTGCTAATTGGCATTTTCATCTCACCGCTTGGTGTTCTCATTGCAACGTACATCCGGGCAAAACCTATACCTTGTTTGTGCAAGACATCCATGTAATAAAGTCGCGTCTCCTCTAATTCTTGGGGAAGAGAAATCTGGTAATCTTTTAGTTTGGAATCGCTGTAAATAAAGTGGAAGAAAAACAGAGTTCAGTCAAATGCTATTTATAAGGCCTCTTCATGTCAGATCAATGAGAATCGTTTCAAGGAAGACGGGGAAGAATATTGAATTAAGATTAGTGATTGGCACTTTCCTGATCCTTTTTATTTTGCTTAGTGCTCCTATTTAGCACACACCAGTTAAGCCAATATTTACTCGGCCAACGAACCAAAAAAGAAGATCCCCTTTGATATTATGGTTAGACAGACGACGATTGTGTACGGCTTGCAGTAGATCATTTATACTAATAGAAATTGAAATCTCTGTAGCATAGTTACTGTGTGACTTTTAAAAACCGGTGAAAGGTATGCGTGCCCAGCATTACATGGTCTTCTATAAGCTTCTATAAGCACGGAAATTTTCAGTACACCTCTCTACCTTGAGGAGAAAACTAAAGAAAGAACATGGGCTACTTTACCTGCAACAATTGCTTACGTTTGGGACCTTTTCCGCCCTTCTCTGATCAATAATCAGCCGCTTATTTCTGGGATTGACGTCACTGCTCAGAAACACCTGACAGTAATCATCGCAGAACGTATAAAAAGTGTAGTTGCCTGTTTCCTTGGCGAGGAAATAAGAACGGTATCGACTTCCATAGTTGGAAGCAAAAGTCCTTTCTCTAAATATTGCAATATATTGACGTTTAGTTGCATTGTTTGGGAAGCGAGGATCCGAAGTGAGGCGTTTGATTGCTGTACCATTAATACCTGACCATTGTTCACTGAACACACTCCCAGTTCCTTAAAAAAAGAGCAGAGTTAACATGCTTTATCAGTGATATGTATCATACTCAAAGTACAGCGCAACCCTCCCAGTGCGACTACCGCTGTGGTTAGACCTCTCGGACGGGACCAGTCCTGGCTTGACACTGTCACTGGTCCCCCGAAGGAGGTTCGGTTGTGTAATGTTACTTGGGTGGGTAAGCTATACAATGGATTAGACTCTGCTGTAATCAAGATAGATATAGCAAGATCGTAATGTTTTTTTCCATTGGTAGACGGCTTTAACACTTGATGGGGTCTCCAACCAGTTTTAGAAAACATTCCAGCAAGAGTTTGCAAAAATTTCAAAGCAAACTGAGCTGGATTTGCATACGCGAGCGTCATACTTAATAGCCCGATTACATTGCAATCCTTACTAATCTTTACCAGCAGTTCTCGCTTTCTGTTTGCTTGTACAACATCAAACCGTCATTTTCGAGTTTCCTTTAACATCATCCCTGTATCGGGTCTCGGCGTTCGTAAAGTTTTTCCCATTTTCGTTTTTCGCAAACGAACCTCAACGGCTTGCTATACTTTTACTTTTAACTCGTTTGTTCTTGGCCTTAAGCATTTGTATTTTCATTTTTTATAATCATCATCAAAAAAAAAAAAAAAAAAAGTCATGTGTCATTGAAATGTTAAAAAAATGATCTCCACTATTCGCCCATTTTTCAAGATCCACTGGATGACTCACTTTTATTTGGAGTCGTATCATGTTGTATATATAGCGGCAACAGTTTTTAATAAACTGAGTAATGTTAAACGAGGCTTTACACTGAACAATCAAGTGACCTGCGCATAAGGACAAAATTAAAAGGGGGAGAACTCAGTTCCGTAAACCCCTTCAAACGTTTGTTATCCGAGAACTAGCGATGCAATGCTAAAACTTGAGGAAGGATCTCCGCACACAAATGTTTAAACAAATGAGCAAGCACAATGAAGGACAGGAACAGCGTCTGCAAGTAATTTTTTACGTCAATTCGTGATATTGTCGAGCTGTTGCCAGTTACACGAGAATATCTTTATCTTTTTCTTTGGTGTAGCATGTGATAATGGGATCGAGGAATCTGGAACAATTGAATTTTAAAAGTCAATACCACTATTATAACATGAAATATTATTTGTATTATGTATGTTGCGTGAAAGAGGAAAAGAAACTAGAACATGGTCAATCATTTTATGCATATCATTTTCCTCTATGCAATGTAAAGTATTCTGTTTTCATTTTTTAGCGTTCATCATTGCTATCCTTCATGTCTGGCTTTTCAAGTCTTATCTTAACCAGTAAACTGTATTGGTATAGGATAAATTTTAACTCTTTTCACAAAAAATAGAACGCGATGATTGGATAACGAGGAAATCTTCTTAATTAAAAATCGAGCTTTCGAATGTAAAAAAGTAAATACCTTTTATTATTATAAATATAGGGAAAAAAAATATAAGAAATGATCTCAAAAAAATTAATTAATTTAGACGTTGCTGCTTGTTTTAATAATTTAAAATATTTTTAAGTCGCGGCCAACTATGAACAGTTTAAAGTTTGCCACCACTGTTTTGCGAAAATGCACACTGAATAAACTGTTTACTCGGATTAGAAAATGGCCTCACCAATTTTTTCTTTTAAAAAAGCTGCAAAATTACGACTCAAGTTAACGTGAATATTGAAAACGCAGTAATATAGTAAGGATGGGCAAGGTAATCTCAGAATTTGAATTTCCAAGGTAGTTTTTAATAGTGTAATCCCAATTACTGCGCCGCTAAACTTGACATGTTTGCGTTCATGCGACAGGCGATGCTGAAAGATTCCGGTTAAATGACGTTTGAAACTTCAAGATTGGAAGAACCATCAGTTACGTTTCTTTAATTATTTCTTAGTATTATTTCTATTTTTTTCTTTTGGTAAACTGACCCTTAAAGAAAATTACAAGGTACTGAGCTAATATAAAGAGGGTCGCTTCAGGATTTGGTTAAACCGAATTCAGTAAATGTAGCGATTTGCTTTGGATTTTTGAGTAGCTTAAATGATCCACAAGATTTATGCCATTACCAATTTAGGGGAAATTGAAATCACTATCGTAGTTCGTTTCCGATTCTAATTTTCTTTTCCGGTGAAGTAATTAAAAACTCTCCAGTCTGTCTAGAAACTAGCAAAACGGACGATTCCTGACGACCTCTCAAAAGGAGAATACATTTTTACTTGTCGCTGTCTTGACGAAGTAATTACAAACTGTTGATTTTTCAACATTAAAACATTGGAAAACCGAACGACAGGAAAATGCCTTCATCTTCTCGCAATATTCAATTCGCTGAAATTTTCGTTTGCTACCATAATCGTTGTCATCGAGCAGACCTGTCGTTAATTTTCTTAGCTCTCAAATTACAGCATTTTCAAATTATTTTTTTAGCTCTCAAATTACGGCATTTTGTAAATTTCCATAGTTTTGCATTTATCGCTTTCTTCTCATTTTTTCACTGTGTTATCTCCGTCAGGGGCCTTTGAACTCAATTCATGATAGAAAAAGATGCCAATATTGTCGAACAATACGCAAAAAAAGAGAGATTGATCAATGTAGGACATTTACAATGGAAAGGTAATGTAGGGAAAATAACAAATGAAGCCAGGACACAGCGTAGCTGAGTTGCGTAGAAACAGCACTTACCTTTTGGTAAGGAGAAGGAGAAGGACAAAATCTCCTATTAGAAATTACAAAAAAAATACAAAAAAAAATCAACTGGGTTTCATGAGATCAAATATTTTCTTGGTTCAACTTTTATCGTCCCTTTATGTATAATCTACCGACCTGTAACACTAAAATGAACACTGCGAGACGGGGACTTCTCATGTTCCCGCTTGGAGCTGCTAGGTTTCATCTGAGGTTAAACACAATCTTTTTGTTCGTAACTGCTACACGATGCGTACGTGTATGAAGGGTTTTTTTTTTCGATAGGCAGTCTTCGTTCTTCCTTGCTTCTCGCTACCATCTGCTCGTCAATCTGCTAGATATTTGTACTAAGTGTGTGTCAATCTACCAATCAGCCAATCGGCTTTAAAAGATGTGACAAGGTGTTAGTTTTTCATCAACGGAGCCAGTATTGTGCTAATGAACTGTCTGTTACGGCTCTCTTGTTGTGTGTTGATTTGTTTCTTGTAAACTACGATGCTATAAAAGTCTTTAACTTCTCCGACTATTAAAGAGTTGAACGTAAATCTTTCGTGAACTCTCCTGTGGAACCAATAATGGATTATATACGATCTTTGGTGTGCAGAACGTCATCCTTATCGTATTTGGGCGCGATATCACTAGTGAAGTTATAGAAAAAATAGATAAAGCTGATTTGACTCGTATCTGTTGATATTGAATGACGGAGATGTTGGACAAAAGATCTCTTATTTTTCCCTTTAAGTATTGCGTCATAGTGGTCGCTTAAAATTATCTAGTGGTGTAAAGAAAATTAAAGGTAAATTTCAGGCATGGAATGCAATTACTGAGGTCAACAACCTTGGATAAAGAGAATGGAAACAAAATTAAGTACTAAAATGTAACTCGGAAATTAAGAGCGCAGAACGTCACCTTGTTAAATTATTGTGTTCACTCGCTGACAACGGCGATAAATATCCATCCTCTAATCACTGGTTCTTGAGGTTTGTTGAAAGATTTTGACATCCGTGAACGTCTATTGTCAGATATATCAGATATTTGATACGGTATTAAGAAATACGCAGGAAAAAAAAAAAAAAAAACTCTTTTGTAGCCGCGACTGTTTACTTCATTAGTCGTGCATGAGCCAGAGTTACACTAAGACACCGTTTATCACCTCGCTTGATGGATACAACAAATACTTTGAAAGATCAATACTCATGGGTTGGTCATGTTCTTGCCTTTCTTCTTTTTCTTTTCAAAGTTATCTAAAATCTACAACCAAATTAAAATCGATTTCTTTAAGTGGTTAATGCAAGTTATTGCCAATGTCCTTTGAAGCAAAAGCTGTTACAACTTTCATTCTAAGTATTAGAGTAATGCATTTCTTGGTATTGTTTTTATAACAGCCCATGTATGTATTGTGGCTATGGCACAAAAGTTATCCGATGAGAATTATTCTTGTTCCGTTTGTTCATTTCGTTTTTAACACGTGAATTGCGATAGCAAGTCACGATTTGTAGTGGGCAGTCGATTATTCATATGATTATTCATAGCTCCGTAACACAATTGACCGTAATTTTTTTTTCATGTAATGGTAAAGCAATTTAAGTGCACGAAAGTCAAACCATTATCTCACAATGTAATACGGTTGTTATCTATGTGGTGACCATTTCAAAACGGATCACGTTCCTTTTCTTCTCTTCAACGGCCAAATAATTACGCAGTTCATGCTAAGACCAGAAACAAAAACAAAAACAAAACAAAACAAAAAAAAATAACGACCAAAATGCTCGAAAAGAACTCTGCCTCTTGGTTCAATTAAACAGATTTGCGTGATCAAAACTGGAGAGCGCGTTCCAGTGTGTAAGACATTAACACATTATTTCATTTCTCGGTATCCGAGTAGTCCTCTAAGTAAAAATCACAGGACGTTTGGCATTTTTCTTGAAGTTTCTCTGAGTTAAGCAATGCGTAGCAAAGCGTTACGATGATTAAGGCAAGATCATGTACTCTCGCACGATAACGAGCATGCTGGTATAGAAATAATTCCAATCTCGTTCCTCGCGTCTTCGTTCCTTACAGCGCAAGCTTTACGAAACGAGCGACTCTCGAAAGTTCTGCTACAGGCTCGATTTTGATTGGTTTTGAAAACAACGGAAATGAGCGGAAGTAAAACACCAGCGTATCGATTGAGCCACGCGTCTGTCAGCTAAACATGTGCAATTCAACTGGAAGTCCGATATTTTCGGACTTCAAATCGGGCCTTTCTTGTTTCAGTTGTTTCACGATCGCTGGTCAAGGGGAGCGAAGACTCTGGGTACGAGGATGGAAATAATTCGAGAAGACGTTCTAGAACAATAAACACGATTACTCTTTACAGGAGTTATTTCACTTTATCGATGCAATATCAGGAAAGAATAAGAAAGACTGCGAACGACGAACAATAAACAGTAAATTGTTTTTCATTTTAAAGGTCTCACCCTATGGTTTCATACAAAAAGTTGTAATTTCCATATTAGTTCACACAATGTTTGTTTTGGAGTGCGAAAGGCTAAATTCACACTAGCATTTTTAATAGTGCCAAAATTGAATTCGAATCATAACAATCTTCTTTTACAAACTCAGGCACACATTTAACGGACGAAATTCGATTGTCTTGTCTAATTTTATATGACTGCGAAATCTAGTCCATTGTGATTGGCTGAGAGCAGGTCAATTAATCGTTAATTTTAAATTTGCACTGCAGCGCGAATTATCGCGTACGCGTTCGTAATTTTCTCAGTCATATAATAAATGAAGAATCGTATGAAAGCTCAAGCAATTAAGGATTTACACTACTTGTGATATTTGAAAATTCTTTCAAATTGCACTTTCCTAAAGCCTAGTGCAATTTTAAGAGAATTTTCAAGTATAACCATACGATTAGCGATGCCAATTCACTCATTCAATCTTGCATCCTTGAACGCTTATGTGAAATTTTTCTCCAGAGATGTTTTCAACTTTCCTGAAACTAATAGTATTAGTTGAATTCGATCGTGAAATTTGGAGATGCTGGGGAAATGTGTTATACTTAACTTGTCACACCTTTCCCAGGGATAAAAATTCCCCCAGTCACAAATTTAACCGTGCCATTTTAATATAATGTTGTTACCTGTGGTTGTATTAACTTCGAATTCGCAAATGAATGCTTTGGAAGCCAAGCAGCTCAAGTCATTATATTTCCCGTATGTTCCTTTGGGGTACTCCTTAGCAATAACCGCACATTGCCCATCCCCTGACGGTTCGTGATATTGCCAGTGTGGGTTGGTCAACTGTTGTCCGGTGATCCACTGCCAATTTTCTCTTTGACTGTATCCTGTTTTCAAGCCGATGAACCACTCGTTATCTGCTGAATTGGAAAGGTTTTGAATTTCGTCCGTAATGAACTTCCATTTTCTTTCGGTTGCCAAGGTAACGAGTCGTCCTCCATCTTTTCTGCATTGTTTTTCACTGTCAGTCCAAGTAGTGATGTTTTTGTTGTAGAAGTTGTACAGCACATCATCTTGGACAGCTATGTTTGGGAAAAACGATTTACGAAAATGGCACATTGTACACTGAACCTAAAAATGTGGGGCGAAGAACAAAAGCCAACCGATGGGTTTAATGCTAAGGGCTTTCTCTTCTTTGCATTAAAATATGCATCACAGCTATAACCACTTTTACTACCGGACAGAGCCTTTTATGATTTGCTATCCTGTGGTGCAGTTCTGTTCATTGCAAGTCAACAGAGCGTCCAATAATGGATGGAAATAACATCATCGACCAACAAAAAATGTATACCGGTTGTTTTGTCGTCAACCTTGCAAAGAGCGGTTGTCAATGGATTTAAACATCGACAATCTGCGTCGGTCTTCAAAAAACATTCCCACCCAAGATTAGGACTCTCTTTTCTAGAAAAAAAAGAAAACGAGTCTTTTCAAGGGAAATCGTTCTCTGAGTTTCAACTGTATGAACCAGTGATTTTAATTATATAGGGTACGTTTTCAGATGGCGACAATGTGAAGTGACATCCTTCCGGCGGGTTTTTGATTGGAAACAAGAATTGTAATTCTGGTCTGTTCACACACTTTCTATTTGCTCTGCTATCTTCAAACTAGGGCGCGAACAAAATAAAAAGCATTGGGGATTTAAAAAGTGAGGGTGCAGGTTGCTCTATCGCCCCGCGCAGTTTCTCGCCCGCTTTTGTCCCCTTCTAGCTTTTTCCTAAGAAAAAAAAATAAGCTGTTGGAAAAGCTGTTGTGATTCTTCTTATTTGTCGACAACTTCACTGGTTCCCGAGACTGACACTTCTAAAGTAGTCAATAGGGAAACCCGACGCTGCTACTGAGTGTCCAACCAACAAAAAGTTTTACGAAAATCAAATAGGTACATTTTCATTTTGTGTGTGGTTCAAACGCGCGTATCTTTATGTGTATGTTCTATTTTTCAATAGAAGCCCAACGTTTCCAGCTTTTTTGAAAAAGCAGTTGTGAAAAATAACTTATCTGGTCTAGGAAATCCATTCGATGTAGCAGGAAGTACTACATGATCCAATCTATACTTTTGGAAATGCTCCTCTCGCACCTAACTGTCGTGAACACTGAATCTCACAGTGCATACATGGCTTTTGGTTTTCCATTGCAAGGCAATATGAAATGTAATAAAACAAATGGGTACCTGATAATAAAAGCACCCTGATAAATGCGAAATTCTTACACCTGATCAGTTCGCCTCTCAGTTGCGACTCGATCGATAGTATGTCAAGCTATGGTTAGTGTTCCAGGAAAGAATAGGCATGATGCTTTTTTGGAGGTAAAAATGCGATCTCTGAGAGACTGCAGAATTGCGACAAGCGAAAAAAAAGACTGCTTTTCGTCTATCGAAGAACCTGTTGCTAAGATATGCTGAATCTGGTCAGCGATGTCGTATCAGTGCAAGATAGGATTATTGCATCGTCCCTTCCCAAACAGACCCCGGTTTACTTCCTGGTTGTATCGATCGTTATCTCCTTAAATCATGCACAGTTTTGGCAAAGACACATGCATCGAATAGGGGTAACATACTCCCAAGTTCAATGTGTACGAACGCTTTAATTAAAAGTGAAGTAAGGCGTGTTCAGCCTAATTAATTTTCATTATATTTCTGTTATTCAGTACCTTGAAATAATTAGGTTACCAAGATGGCCTCTGTCAAATTATGAAAACAGTAAAATTAATTGAGATTACAAAAGCCCTCCGACGAAGGAAATGATGATTAAAAGCTATTTTATATGCAACACATTCAAAGAAAAAAGGTTATTTATAAGATACGGAAAGGGCCTTGCAGTGATTTACAGATTTCAATTTTTGCTGCATAAACGTTATGTCCTATGCCACAAGTTTAATCTCAGCATTGAACCAAAGCCTGTTAAGATTACAATATTCTAGGCTGCCATAAACGTCTAATTTCAGAGCTATAAATGAAGCTAGCTAGGACCTAATTGAATCCATTAGATTTTTGTAAAATACCCCTTAATAAACCTACCTGTATGAAATTTCACCTCACCAACGCCAACGGTAACCTATACAAAAAAATTCACTTCTTAAGTAAGGAGAAATTTGTCCCTTTCTCTGCTATTTTAAAACATGTCACCATGGATTGAAGGATTACCTACCAAAGTTAAGATGTAAAGAACCGCTAAGAATGATTGCTTCAAAATTTTCTGGGTATCCATTTCCCCGGCTTTCCTTTCAACACCGACCCCAAATTGAAATTAATTATTATCACTCTCAGCTTACCTTTCGTTTGATTGGTAGGATTGTGTACGTGAAGGTGAAAGGAAGCGTTGAAGAAATCAACTGTTTAAATATTTATCCTTTCCAAGTGCCAAGTGCGAACAGTCCAGCCAGTCCCCGTCGTTCTGTTTAAAAAACAATAATATTAGATTTGCTTTGTGTACAAAAGAAGACGTGCTCTTCGATGTAAAGTGGACATCGACGAATCATAGTTTCCACAGCTGACACATTCTCGTTTTTGTTTGATTTGGCATCCATTTGAATTGAACGTTTTTAATTTGAGTTAGTGCGAAAGGCTGTCCTAAGAAAGAGCTGCAGTTGAAACATTTTTTCTTCGATGCAATCGAAATGGCAATCTCTACCAAAATTAGAAATGCGATAGGCATGGATTGAAATGGAACGTTTTATAGGAACATTAAAAGAAAAAGAAAAAAAAAATGGCATGCCTTAGGCTTTAATTGGTAAATGACATCTTATTTCTACTGTCTACTAGCCACATGTTTTTTTGGCCCATTTTATGCATGAAATACACGTACCTTGCCTTTAAAACAAACAGCTTATATAATGTGATGGTATAACGCAGATAGTATTGTCCTTAATGCAGGCGCATTCGTAACCACTGACTGGTGTTAAAGTTCTATCTTTTGTGATGGAAGTATTTTGTTTTTTCAGTGTTTTTTTTCCCTTCGACTTTTAACGCAGTTTATTTTCATTGTTGGTTTCATTATTTATAATAAATCAACCCTGATCTAATTCAGCACACGAGAAAAAATATAGTGATATCAAGTATCGTAGTGACGGTTCTGTATAACGTTTGACATCACTGATACGAAATAAAGCCGAATTCAGTATTTTAGTTTATCAGAGTGGCAGTTTCCGAGGTCCAAACATTATTGGCGTTTGTGGAACATTGTAGTTTGAGAAAGTTTTCTTTATAATACTGTCCAGTCTACATTTGCAGCCTTTTGTCGTTGTTTCCATGTATCTTTTTGGTGTTATTCACTGACCGATAAATAAATTGCTTGCAAATTCATTTCCTTTGACAATGATGGCGCTAAATTATTCGGGGAATTTCGATGAATCAAAGGGAGAAAGCAAGAGCATATTTTAAATGAAGTATATAATCCATGTTTGGTTGCGTTTTTCTCTTTCGTTTTAACTATGAACAAGTTCAAAGCTAGTGAAGCCAGGGGTTCAAACAGACAGAAAAAGAACGAAGGAACGAAGGAACGAAGGAACGAAGGAACGAAGGAACGAAGGAACGAAGGAACGAAGGAACGAAGGAACGAAGGAACGAAGGAACGAAGGAACGAAGGAACGAAGGAACGAAGGAACGAAGGAACGAAGGAACGAAGGAACGAAGGAACGAAGGAACGAAGGAACGAAGGAACGAAGGAACGAAGGAACGAAGGAACGAAGGAACGAAGGAACGAAGGAACGAAGGAACGAAGGAACGAAGGAACGAAGGAACGAAGGAACGAAGGAACGAAGGAACGAAGGAACGAAGGAACGAAGGAACGAAGGAACGAAGGAACGAAGGAACGAAGGAACGAAGGAACGAAGGAACGAAGGAACGAAGGAACGAAGGAACGAAGGAACGAAGGAACCCAGGAACCCAGGAACCCAGGAACGAAGGAACGAAGGAAACCAGGAAACCAGGAACCCAGGAACCCAGGAACCCAGGAACCCAGGAACCCAGGAACCCAGGAACCCAGGAACCCAGGAACCCAGGAACCCAGGAACCCAGGAACCCAGGAACCCAGGAACCCAGGAACCCAGGAACCCAGGAACCCAGGAACCCAGGAACCCAGGAACCCAGGAACCCAGGAACCCAGGAACCCAGGAACCCAGGAACCCAGGAACCCAGGAACCCAGGAACCCAGGAACCCAGGAACCCAGGAACCCAGGAACCCAGGAACCCAGGAACCCAGGAACCCAGGAACCCAGGAACCCAGGAACCCAGGAACCCAGGAACCCAGGAACCCAGGAACCCAGGAACCCAGGAACCCAGGAACCCAGGAACCCAGGAACCCAGGAACCCAGGAACCCAGGAACCCAGGAACCCAGGAACCCAGGAACCCAGGAACCCAGGAACCCAGGAACCCAGGAACCCAGGAACCCAGGAACCCAGGAACCCAGGAACCCAGGAACCCAGGAATCCAGTAGAACGGACGATAGAACGAATGAACGGAGACGAACGAACGAAATTACGACTGCACGGAAGAAATGATACAACGTAAATTACCAATCCTCGACTAGACTATTTTTTTGGAAATATTCCGTAATCTTGAAGCCATTGTATTGTCGACAAATGAGTGAAACAATAACAAAACTGAAGTAAAATGATACCTTACAAAAGAGATGAAAATTAATTTTAAAAAATTACATGAAGTGATGGGCACACGCACACTCTCTGGAACATTCCGCAGTCACTAAAAAATTCAGTTAAGTCTGAAAGATATACAACTCGAGGAAATCTCATAAAACATGGCATACGAAAAAGGACTTCCCTGGTTCCGTAAGAGCACCGTTGAGGCCATGTGAGTAGAAGTAAACAACTTGAGGAAATAATTTGCGTTTGTCTGGCTCAAAATGTAATTTGTTTTAAATGACGAAAAGTTTGCAGCCTTTATTGTATTTAGCTTGATGTCAAAACGGATTTAGCAAGCAAATAGTTTAACTTTGTCGCAATCCCTCTAGTCTGAGACTTGGTTAATTATTATTTTTTTGTGGTTTCTTAATAACCTGTAATTAGTTTATAATGTTTATACATGCTACATGTTAACCGAACAAGGAACTCTAACAAACTTCGACAGCTTTACAGCTTGTCTCAAAGTTGCCTCGCTTCCATGTTCAACTGATTGTTATGCAAATGAAAAGACCATGCGTAGAGAGCAATCTTTAACAGGTAACCTGTTATAATTAAATTTACACAACAGTGTGGTCCTGAGAAAGCACTGAGAAAAGACTTGGCAGTTCAATAGCTCAAGGTAGGTTAAGAGGTTCTTTGACCAGAATTGTTTATGGAGCTAAACATAACATTAACCGTCGATTTACATTGAAGTAGACAAATAGCCGCATTAGTAACATTTCGAATGGAAGGCAACAGTATCCAAGTGTATTATTATATAGGCACCGTAGAACGACTTTTTTTTAACAACATTGCGAACAAACAGCGCGTTGAGAATTGCGCTCAAGTAAGAAGTCAATTTCTGTTCGATGAAAAGTGATAAGTGCATTATTTGTAAGGTTTATTTCTTTTCAAAACTACGATCATTGCATTTTTGGGCTGATAGACAAATCACCCTTTTTGCATAAGCTGGACACCTGCAATAAGGAAGTATACAAGAGATAAAATTTCCCATTGATTGGAAAAAAATTTTCTTGAAATTGTCAAAACGTTTGAAAATTGACGAAGAATACAAGATTATTAGCGCGAATTTAACAGCAAGGTAATTTTTTTCAGCGATTTTACTTAAACGATCATACGTATTCTCAAGCATCGTTTTATTTGTAATTGATGTTGTCGCCACTTTCTGATCATCCCACTGTCTATTTAAGACCGCCTCCGGCTTGCAGTATAAACAATACAGTGGCATTTTCACTCTTCTTAACAGCAGTGAGTCCACAAAGTGAAACGCAGCCGTCATCACTGAGCGTCGGCCTATTATCTAACACGTTGCAAATTTATTCCCTCCCACGGTGAATGGTTCATTAACAAAGCAAACGAACAAGATACGAAATAAACCTGAACAAAATAGACCGTATCGTATTTTCCAAATTTTGAGCTGATAAGAAAGTGACAGCAGCCAAACACTAGATCAGGGCTGATATTCTCTCCTCATTTTCTGAGCTATGTATAGAAAGTGACCGGATGATCGTAGGTGGACGGAAAACAATCGGGCAAAAACGAATTTCCCCAATTTGATGGCACCGCCAAGTGTATAAACAAAGCTTTAAATAAATGACTGATAGCTCATCTCTTGATGACAAGCTTTAAAAGGAAATATATTCTCGATTGCTCGGAAAAAGGATTGGTCGAAAAGTAAGATGTGTTCAATATCGGCACTTTGCTGTTTACATTTCCAATAGAAAGGAAACGGCTTTTTTAAACTAATCCCAAAGGGTTTAATTGGGCCGGAACACTTCTAAAATGTCACATTTTGAAATTTTCTGCTAATTAAGTTTGAATTTCGAGTTTCGAGGTCTAAGATCGATTTTGAGTTACTCGGTGAATGATTCCTACTTCTGCCAATGAACACGGCGCAAAAACCGCCGGCGTCCGGTGAATTTGCAAACACTTCTATTCTTGCATTTGCTTTTTGTTTTTTTTTTCACTCAGGATAATCTTTTAGGTCAGCGATACTGTGAACTAATCATTTTCTGTAAATAAGAAGATTGTTGATTTTGGCTGCAGATATCTGCGTTTCCTGCTTACGTTTTGATTATAGAAAATATAGCAGTTGATTCCTCAATTGTTGTATCTAGAAACAGACTGAGGTAGCTCGTGATAACCGTGGATAGAAAGCACGAATTTCGATTTGATAATGGCTATGACCAAACTGATAGAGGGTGTATAAATGTATGTTGGTTTCATTTCTTTATATTTCAGCGTTAGCAAAGTAGACTTATATAAGGAGTGATGTGGCATGTATTATTTAAATGTACAATTTGGGACATAAAAAATACGTAAATTTGTAACTGTAAAACTGAGTTATTTTGGGTGTTAAAAATCTCAACCCACTTACCCATCAGAAATCGCACATAGAATGTTATAGAGATATGTGTTTTTAAAAGTGCAAGGCATGGATCGTATTTAAATCGAGAATTACGAACACACCCTGTTGTTTGTTTGTTCTTTGTTCTTGTTTGTTTGTTCGTTTGTTGTGGTTGTTTTTGATGCATTTCCCAGTTGCGACTCAGTTTACTCAATGCGCAATTCATAACCATAGACGAAAGGTGTTCAGTACGAGGCCCAGCCTAGGTTTCTTACAGCGTTGCGCAAACAGAACTTCTTTTATGGGCGCTTATTTGTAGGAAACTGAAGTGCCTAAACCTTACATTTGTTTATAGTTTATAGTGGCAAGAATTACGTAGGGGACATTCTCGTTTGCTGGAAACCAAAATTCAAGAAGATGCGTTCAATTTAGACGGAATTGAGCGACGTTTATAACAGCGAATGACGAGAGCGGCCAAACAGTAAACGATGACTGACTGGCACGTCAGCAGATGTTGGTCTTGGTTTTCAGCGTCAAACATTTCTCATAGATATATATGAGTTCCGTTTTGTTGGAAACGTTAAGTCGGAAAAAATACAACTTTCATATTTTTCTTCATTTGCCACCGAACGCTATAAAACCAGCTGATTTTGGACCCGCGAATCAGTATGGTGACCTTATTACGTTAAGGTGTCGCCACTCGATTTCCGGATGACTTTCGTACCGAGATTTTAGTTCCGCTATCATGCGAGCAATGTAAACTATGAGCGACCACTCATTTCGGTAGGAAATTGGTTTCTTCGTAGACTGAAAAAGGTTGCACATTTTCGTCATACAAAAGAGCGTCATGTGAGCCAGTAGGACTTGGAATGATCAAAAACGGTCCCTTCGTGTATACTCGGCATGAAATCACGCGGTCATATTGGTTTAAAATTCGCACCAGTACGACCTTTTCACATGTACACATACCCTCATTTTGCTACGGTACTGTAAATAGACATGAACATGGCGAAATGATATAACAAATGCGTCGATGAAAAGAAGAAAAGACTTTACACTAACTCCGGAACGGATCTATGAATTGCGAAGCATTAACCCAATCCATTTCACCAACTCATCTCGCAGTTTAATAAAGTGGAAAAGTAGTCTGTTGCGGGCGGAACAAGTCCGCCTATGTATGAATTGAACAGCTGAGCTATTGAACGAACAGAGCAAACTCCAGGGATACCGAACAGGTCTTAACTCTGGTGATCGGACGAGACACGTTTGTTACCTTATGTAACGTCTTAGACAAGGTGCTTTCACGGTATAATGTATCCTGATATATTTTATAACGGTTGTGTTCTGCGCTAGTTCTCAAAAAATGGTAGTGAGCTTTAAATTCGTTTTTCTTCTCCCTGCTGAACTCGATATAAAAATTATTTTGTGACCTATGGATTAAAAACGTAGCGCGGTGGTTACAGATGATATATTTTCAAAGTTCAGTGACTCAAAGTCCTCAAAGCCACTTTGATTTAATTAAAACAGGAAGGGATGATGTGAAAGTTTCAGATCGATCAAACTGACAGTTCGAGTATACGAGCGCGATTTTTCTACCAGGTTCATCACCATATCGCTTATAGAAAACGAGGGCGAGTAGTCTAATTGTCTTAGTTGACACTCTAAAGGATCTAAGTCCACTGAAATCCTACAATGTTATCTATTTCTGTAAGCCAAAATTTAAAATAGTTTTCCTTAAGTTTATAACACTAACGCGCGTGATCGTATTTTCTCAGGGAATAAGCAACAATGGGTGAACCAATCAGTTTGGTAGATTTCCAATAGAACGCGCTGTGCCTGCTAAAGATGGATATAAATCACTGACAACCGGCGAGTGAGAGTCAGAAAAGATTTTACATTTTGTTTACATTAGGTATGACGTCCAGTATCCGTGGGCAGACCATTTACACTAAATTGAGTGCCTTTTGTTTCCGTAATTATTTTCATCGCTGTTGACTGATAATTGAATTTAGAGGAGACGTATTTTCACTTGGGTGCAGTTGCTTCCACAATACCTTGTACTCTTGTATCTGATATTTGAACAGTTTGTAAGATTCTCTGACAAAGACACAGTTGATTACAAAACGCAAGGTCAGTACATAAGTTTCAACTCGAATGAGTAAGGTTGATGTGAAAACGCATTCTCCAAAATCTATTTTCCGTGTCATCTAAACAGAAAGGTTTGAGGTGACACTAACTTGTGACGCTAACTCGTCGACGATAAGTTGTTCGTGCTTTTCTTCAACAACAAACATTTTATTTGTTTGGATAATCTTCTGTCGAGATTCACATGGACCGTGAAATGAACGTGATGAAAGTAAACGTAAATGTAATATTTGGTCAGCGCTGCGTTGCGTGCATCTCGTGGACCAACTAAGCGAAATACAGTATTCTTCAAACGTTATGGATCAAACTTCTAAACTATTCGATTGTATTTATACTAATAACTTTACGCTTGTATCTATAAAAGAACGGATCTTCGGAATTCACGTTCGATATTTAAATAACATTAAACTAATACTCCACTACTCGTTCGTTTATCCCTTCGATTCTTCATTGTTACCGACTTTGGCCACTCACAGACAAAACAGACTAGAGATCGAACTTTTTACGATAATACTTTTGTAATGTGAGCAAAATCAGTAGAACAGAACAGTCAAATAAATAACTTTCAACGATCTACATTGCATCGAACAAAGCCAAATTGCTGCTACTTCTATTTGCACCTGTGACGAACCCTGATGTGGGTGAGTCTTCTGATCTCTGGCGGACTGATCAAAATGTGATTGTTTGAGCCAGTGGTAAGCTTAATTGAATGTCACAAACAACGATATTTTACTTTCACGGTGCTAAAACTAAAACTATGAGCAGGCAAATATGATGTGGGCGTTCTTGTGGAACAGAAATTCATCTCTGTCAAATAGTCCAATTTGTACAGTCGATTTATTGGAGCAAGAAGACGCCAGCATCAGTGAATCGCCCACTAGACCATCACACACCGCATGAAGACGGGTTTGACATTTTCTAAAAACTCCCTTAAATTAATTGCTATTTGATTAATGCATATCGATCTCGTAATCATATGCTGACACAAAAATAAAGTTCGGGAAAAGTGCCTTTTAGTCCTCAATTGGGCTTATCTACCGAAGCGGATCAGACTGTGTGGCAGGTGAGCGTGAAACTGCATGTAGTATGCATTTTTCTCTGCCTTGTTTTTGTTAGGTGGCATATATTTGGGTGCTTTTACATTCATAAAATGAAGAGGAAACACTTAGAAATATCATAATAGCTATGAAAGTGTGAAACTGTAAATGAAACCTGTCAGTTCTTGTAATTTGGCAGAATTTAGTTACCCATGAAATGCGATTTTTCAGTCCAGCAGACTACTGAGTCAGTTGAAAACATTGTGCTTTTTTATACTACCTGTAAAAACAATTTATTTTACTTTTAGTTTAGTGTTGAAGACATCAGAATCGCTGAGGGCCTTCAAGTTTCTATGATAATCAGCGTCTACACCAAGAATTCCACGCTAACACTGCTAACAAATTGAATGTGGTTTTGCTGAACAATTGCTTTTAGCCGGAGGCCTTTTATGAACAATCGAACGTGAAATATCGATCAATATAGGCTCAACCGCTTTTTCATGTAAATCAACCTCTTATCGATAATATACGTTTGCGGAATCAATCTTCGATATTGTTATGACTATTTACATTAGCAAATAAACGGTTTGCTTTTTTTCACACCGTTCTTTGTAACGTTCGAGGTGTGCGAATACTAAGCAAAATTGTACAACCGAACAACTATGTCAATCATCTCAAAATAATCTTTGCGAAGGGAATAGGGAAGGTTGATAGCTGGTTGTGTTTTCATAAATGAAGAGAGAAACGAGTTACTGGTTAGTCTACTAAAAATATTGCCGCTTAACTAAGCAGACGTATGTTTAAGATCCGAACGAGCCGGAGAGTCCTAGCGGTTTTCATCCGATAACGAAGTGATGACGACTGGGTTATCTGTGCTGAAGTATTTGAATGTGAAGTCATGCAATTATAATGACAGATCGTCTCCGTCAAACACTTACGCACGCGATTTAGACGTAAATACATCCTTTGATATTTTGAAACAAACAACTCTGTTCGTTATCAAGTTGAGTCTATTTACATCGATGTTTATCTTAAAATTTGATTGAAAATGTCACTCGGGAGATGTTATTCTACTTAGTCTACGACTGTTGTTGAATTGCTATTTTCACCTTTACAGATCATTATGATTTTGGGTGGAACAAATAACTCGTCAGCAGCAAATGTCTCTACTCATGGGGAACCCAAATGTGCATTTGAAAACGCAAGTAGCATCACTACAAATCTGGTAATCATAGGTTTTGTCTTGATCTTGTTCTCCTCTCTAGTCGGAAATTCTCTCTTGATCCGAGTTGTACTCAGTGATAAAGAAGCAAGAAAGAAATTTCCCTTCAACTTTTTGATAATCAACATGGCGATTGCGGATATCATGAATGCCTCGTCGGCTTCACTCGTGTTTATCTTGTTCCTGACCATTGGTAGACTCTGGGTGTCGGGAATATTCGGAGAAATAACTTGTAAGGTATCTTACTTCTCGGTGGGCTTCTCCGTCGCCGCATCCATTCTAACCGTTGTCGTCATGGGATTGGACCGCTTCATGGCAGCACACGCAACTATCAGGCCGCTCACGAAGAGAGGTGTCAAACGTGCTATGGCATTGATATGGGTATTGGCAGGATTATTGTGCATCCCATATTTTTACATTTTTAGATCGGAGCAAGGCTCAGATAGCAGGTATTATTGTATCAGGAAATGGAGCGAAGACGCAGAAGAAAACCTTAAGTCTTTGGCAGTAGAGGAAATGATAAAGTTCGTGGCTCTTTATGCATGTCCTCTAATATTCATGGTGTTTTGTTATGCCATTATTGCGTGTAGAATTCGCCGACGAAGTAAACTTCCCGTGGGGACTAACACCCGATCCAAAATCGTGCAGCAGAATCAACGTGTAGTAGGCATGATTATTGCTATAGTCGTCATATTTGCAGTCTGCTGGTTTCCAGTCCATGTTAATCACTTGTTACGATCATTTGATGAAGAGACCTACTGTAAACTTCCGGCCTACCTTCCTCTGTCGTTTTTTTGGCTGGCCCATGCCAACTGCGCCATCAACCCCTGGATTTGGTTTCTGTTTAGTCGGCATTTTCGAAGTTTACTCAAAGCGACAACTATTCAGTCCATCAGCCGATGGATCGCTGAATCCCCTAAAGATGGCCGGTATGGACACATGCCATTGACTGTAAAACGGACATCGAAAAAACGACTAGAAATTCAAGAAGAGAACGACCAGGCCATGACAGCCGAGCAGGTACTTCTGTAATCGGCTTTGTTTCAACGAACACCAGATAAACAATGAAATTTAAAACGGAATTACCCTGTACTGTCTCGGGAGTAGTACTAATAGCCATGCTAATGATTACACAAAATCCTCCATAATGACTGGATTAAACAACACCCCAGGGGCTAATGTAACTCTAATACCTCAATAACAACTTGAAGTTTAAAGCCAGACTCATTCAGGTCGTTGTGCATAACCGCATTAATAGTAGGTTTTATTACTGGTGTACACATTTACGACGGTTTAGAAAAAAATCGGGAACAGCCATCTTGTTGACGTTTCTTGTGGTCAGGGTGTGACCTAATTATGGCAAAATCAATTATGATAAACTATTCTGACAGACGTCTGACAGTGCTAAGTGGCACTTACTAAAAGAGGGTAAGGCTTCGTATTAGACTGGGTGGGGAGGGGAGGGGCACTAAATCGACTTATTAATTGTGATTCATCGAACTACGGACAAAATTTATGATTTCATGAGACAGAATTTTGCCGGCTCTCGATAACTGTTGCATATTTAGCATTGATTTGTTCAAAGCATTTGATGAAATAGTGAGACTATAGTGAAATTGTAACATTAAAGTGCAGTATATGTGTAAAGCCATTGGAGTTCCCTGTTAGTAGAATGTTTCTTCCTTCAGCTAGTTGTATTTGACACAGAAATGAAAATTGCTCGAGGGTAGACAAGAGGTGGTTTAGTGGAGAAGATATAAAATAAAATCAAGGGTAATAAACACCCTGTATTCTTTGCCTTGCCACGAGCTCTTCACATTTTTTTAATATAACAAAGCAAGGGTCGTAGCGAAGCCTCTAATTTCCTTTTACGTTCTCGTCGCAAGGATTTGTTTACGTGGCTTTTTTTTATTAAATTTGTCTTCAACTCGCACTGTACACGGTATTAATACACCAAAGTCATCGCCGGTTTAAGTATCCTTGATGAACTCAGTAAATTCGTTTTAAATTACAGAAAGAAAAAAACTGTCATGTATCGGTAAGTATTGTTCTTCGTTTTACAATTGTTTCACCGCAACAGTCAAACTCCTGGATGAAATAATAACAAACACAATACTAAACACTATAGGCTGTTTTTGTTCGTAGTTATCCCTTTTGGTTTTGAATACATGTATGTTAAAGATAATTTCCCTGAAAGGACAAATATAGATATATTAAAACCAATTTTAATATTTGAAACGTTCGCGATATGTTTTTATCTCAACTGAATCTATAAACCTCTTTTACGTGAATTTCGTATGCATAAGTCGGCTTGGGCGCGAAATTATCTCGTCTGACACAAATATGCATAAGGGCTAATATCACCAGCTGAAAGTGATTAATTTTAAAGGTAGTCAGACTGATTGGATGCAAGTCGTGCCGCGTCTGATCTATGTGATAACATGAAAAAAATGAAGAAAAGAAAAGAAAACGTCAGTCTCCAAGACTCTCGATTCACACGAAATGACAGTAAACTGAGATAAGAACAGCAATATGAATTCAGCTTTACCGTCACGTCGCACGCTCACCGCTTAAACTTCAAGGAGGTAAAAAAAAAAAGAAAAGACGGCTAGTTGGTTCTTTTCAATCTCTTCTGCACGGAAAATTTAAAAACTAAAAGGTAAGCCATTTGTTTACTTTTTTATTTTAACTTTTCAGAAAACTTCCAGATATTTTCATTCATTAGCAAAGTTAAGGATAATATGAAAAATCTGTACCCATTAGGGCTTCTGGGAATTTTTTCAAAACACTGGATACGCTTTATACGTGTAACATTTTAGAATATTACATGTATTTGCATAACATACTTCTTTATTTACCAGTATGTCGTTTTATTGTCCAATTGCACTCAGCAGATTACAAATTACGTAGTAAACGAGTTAAAATTTCCCACTGGTATAGTTCTACTACTAGCTGCAATTGTAACACCGGTATTACTGTTTATTTTGCGTAAACGTCTTATCCCTATCTCCAGATCACCTGCAAAGCTCAAAGTTTGGATCTTGGAAGAGACCAAAATAGGATATAACACTAGCCGTCATCCGTATTGTGAGTCGCCATAAAATATAACATAATATCGTTTTATTTTAAAGTGATTCAAAAATTAAAAGGTTTTATCGATCAATTTAAATTTGCTCCCTATAAACCTAAAAGAAATGTAAACTAATCTTTGGTCTAAGAGCTAGCTTAGACAAATGTTTCAAAAGTTATGGACGTGCTTATTGGGAATGTAGCCCCGCCTAAGTCATTGTTAAAACAACGCTCTTTGTGGCACTCCGCCCTCAGAAAAATGAACAGCAATAATAGCACAGCATTTATTGGTGACAATTAACCGAAAGAGGTTGTAAGTGCAATGTAATCGTATCTGAAAATCGCGCGCCAAACGAAGTTTCACCGTCCAACAGGCGCGTGAAAAAGCTGATACTCACAGAACTTTTCAATAGTTTGTATCCCCTATTCTGGAACTAAAGTTGTAATTTTTAATCAGATTTTTATAATAGCCGTTTTTATACTAAAGACGCATTATCCGTCTGGACGAACTTGGGCAAACATTTGTAGTTCGTCTGGTTATGCGTCTCTAGTATAAAGACGGGCACAAGACGTATTATGCGTCTAAACGAACTATCTCAACTAGTTCGTCGTTCAAGACGAATTTCGAAGTGTAGTTCGTCTAGACGCATAACACGTCTTGTGCCCGTCTTTATACTAGAGACACATGACCAGACGAACTACAAATGTTTGCCCAAGTTCGTCCAGACGAATAATGCGTCTTTGGTATAAAAACGGCGAGGGCGCATTATCCTTCTGGATGGGTAATGCGTCTTCTAGTATAAAAACGGCCATTAGTAAATTGCACAAGCGGCCAATGCTGTAGTAACTCTTCAGTGGCACGTAATGTTATTATTGTTATTGTAACACACCCATACGACGTCGCGTCACAACTGCCTACCTAACATAGTCTGAATCTCAAGGCATGACATTTTAAGTGTCTACTTCTGACCGGTTCAAATAAGATATCAAACATAATGGTGTAAAACTATATAACAAAAATAACTTTATTCTTTGAAAAAAATACCCAAGGGGCTAGGCTCGAGATATTGTATCTTGCCCTCTCATTTCCTTCCAATGGGAGATGTTGAATTAATTGCTCTGCTCGTAGACTCACTTTAGACCACTGACTTGCTACAGATTTTGACTTTTCTGACAAATAGGTTTAGTCGGTTGATTTATTTTGTAAGCGGAATTTCCAATCACAAATCTTCAATTTTTGTAAATTGTGGACGCTTTTTTTTAATTGGTAATAGCATGCTTCTTAAAAGCGTGTGCTTATTAAAACAGATATAATAGTAACCGTATCCTCTTTCGCCATCTCATAGAAGCCTTTGTCGGTCAACTTAAATCGATTTTTCTTAAAGCGAGAAACAAGGAAGGGAAGAAGCTGCGTAAAATCTCGAAACGGCGGAAGTCAAACCGAACCACAATGGATATAACGTTGAAGGTATATTTCCTGAATTTTTATATAAAGCTCTTTCCTTTTCTGATGTTGGCTAATAATTCGAACTTGTAGCCTTAAGGACAAACGGGTCACGTGCCGATCCATTGCATTGCAGTGTACGTTCCTCATATTGATGTTGATTATGGTATTATGCGGATGTATTCTTTTTTGGCGGTTTTATGTTATTTGATTCTCGAGGGTGACTTCAGATTAGAAGAAGTGGAGAATGCACATCTGCACGCCGTCTTAGGACTCATGTATCAAAACACGTAATACAACAACCACAAGATGGTCAAAGATAGTTTATCAAAATCGATCTGTAACATTACGCTATTAGAAGATAGTCAAAGATAGTTTGTCAAAATCAATCTGTAACATGTATGCTATTCAGTAACGGTTATTGCTATTACTGCTTTAACCCTGCTTCGACTGGTGTTCTTGAGTTCGTGGAAGTGGGGAGGGGTGGAATGGACAGAAAGTGCCCTTCCCCTGCTTTACCTACAAATTTATGTCTTGTAAGTGGTCTAAAGCAATAATTTTTCTGGTTACTCTGGCCCTACTTGTTGGTGTGCGACGTCTGTGATCAATGCCTGAATGCGCCATCTTGAATTTCAAGATTATTTTTGATGTCGTGTGACTAAATTGTCTTCCCGCTCCCGCCAACACTGACGAAGTTTAAAAACGTTGGCGTAAGTGGCGTGACGTGTATATATGGTACATCTTTAACTACGAAAGTGTCAACAAACTACCCTCTTTAATATAGTCCTCCAGTCTCATAATTGTTTGACTGTTGTTTGTGTTGAGCTGCAGCGGTGGACAAGTAAAAGACTTAGCTATTTTAGCTATATATGATAAGGAGGATTTAGTCGCCGCATATTTAGTTTGCAAAGCTAACGTTTCGATTGTTAGCCCTTGGTCAGAGGAAAGTAAACTCTTTGGTCTGATGAAGGGCTAATACGATGACTTATGTGCCTTTTTCAACTTCAGGTTTTTAAATAACTAAGTGTTGCTCCTGAAAAAGAGACGAGAGGCATCCCCGCCCATTTCACATGTAGTTCTACGCCCCCCCCCCCGGGAGGGTACTCCCTTATATGGGCTATATAGGTATGTGCGGCCCCAAAGGGTATGATTTTTCGGCCGTTTTGGTCATAAATAGGGTATCAATTTTGTCCATTTGGGTCATAAGGGACCGTTCATTTTTTATGAGGGAGGGGGGGCTGGTGGGATTTGGGAAGCACCATTTAAAAATCGCATGACCCCCCCTCAGCTTACCAATTTTTTCACATGGCCCCCCCTTATAGCGGTCATTTTTTGGGATGACCCCCCCCCGAAAAAAAATTGAACAAACAATATTTAGATTTCAACTTTTTTAATATTTCTCTATTATCCCCCTACTTCACGTTATTGTGCTCACTATGAAGACAATATTTACAATCCCTATACTACAGAGAGCTATTGTTTAAAAAACAAATCAAAAGAAAGAGAAGTCAATTTCGGGTCTCCTAGTCATGGCTCGCCCTGAGCGTGTGGCATTTGGCCTCTCATTGGCATCTTCCTCATCTGAATTGATGAATGTAAGAATGACATCACTTGAGTCATCTTCTCCCCCAGAGTCAATGACATCACTGTCATACTCATCATTGTCACTTCCATCCGTTTCACTGCTGTCAGCACTTGCCCTGTTGTCATTTTGCATTGTGTCAATGTCCTGGCATTTCTCAGTGTTGGTTGGCCAGCTCTGAGAGGACTCTTCTGCTGCAAGCATGAATGTCTTACAATTTCCTTTACTTTCTCACTCATGCTGTTTTTCAAATGCTGCTTCAGCCCGTGGTGGTTCAAGTACTTGTTTAGTTCTGGAACACGTAGCTTTTTAAGCTTGGTTAGATCTTCGAACAACTCAGTCCAAGGATAATCTTCATATGATTTATCTTTTGCGTCCCTACTTAACTTTGCCTTTTCTTCTGCTCTCTTTTTCCTTTTAAATTCGAGCACTTCAAGATGCTGAAGATATATAATCCACCACAAACTTTGATTTGACAATAAACTTATCTGCAAATAGAGCAACGCTCTCTGAGTCAGATAAAACCAGCCTGCCACTTCCATGCTCTTTCTTCGCTTGGACCCTTGGCTGCCAGTCATCTGGATCACGCCCTTCTTTTGGGGTCTTCTGGTAGGAGAGGTAGTGGTATTCCGGTAGGCAGGAATGGTCAGGAACTGGTTTAGGGTATCTTTCTATGGGTGGTCCAGTCCATTCACAACAAAAAGAAAAAATTTCTCCTACCTTTTCTTGACAGCACAACTTTAGAAACTCCCTGTAGTTCTCCCCCTCCTCATAGTGCTCATTCATAAACTTCTCAATCTTACGGAAGTAACAGTGGCCTGGAACAGAGTCTTTCCTTGCTCCTGCATTTTGTTACTGAACCAAGTACGAAGTGTTGTGAAAAAACTGGAAATCTGTTGATGTGTTGTGTGAAACACATTGTTACATTTAAAGCAGGGCGAAGAATTTGCCCACAGTTTTAATGTAAAACAAATCAAATGTATAGAGGCTAAGTTGAGAAAGGCCACGCAGGACATGGAAGCACTAGAAAATAAGAAGAGCAATTATAACAGCATATTCAAGGGCAAACTCAAACAGCACACCAACAAAAGGAGAAGGAAAAAAGAAAACCGCAGAAAGTCAAATGAAAGAAAGAGGAAGCGGACTGAAAACAACGTCCAACGAGTTTATGGAATCTGTGTTGGAAACCCGCTAGGAAATGATCTTCCACAATGCCTTGTGTACCCTCCTAGAACGGCCGTCCCGGAAGAGTGTATTAAAGTTGAGGATGTTGCCACGTCGTTATTTAGAAGAGATGGACCATACATCGCACAGCTCTTGGAAGGGAATTATTTCACCAATGCTGCAAGAAGCAGAATCACCACAAACCTTGAGCAGGAAGTCAGAGATTATGTTTACACCTTCATGTACCCTGACGAGTACACTCTGACAGAAAGCATTGCTGCTTCTTGCAGCATTGGTGAAAGAGACTACCAGAGCAGCACAAGCGGCGATGAAGAACTCGACGACAGCGAAGATGAAGATGAGTGCCAGTGAAAGTTGCATTCGAAAATAACAGTGTTAAATACTTCTTTTCAGTAGCTACAAATGCTTTTTGTCACCAAACGTTTTTTTTAAAGCAGAAGGAAAGTTTGTAATAAATTTGTATCCTGCCTTCTATGTTTATTCTATAGCAATTTTCTTGATATTCAAACATTATGCCATTTTAAAGTTTTACTAAAATATTTCATGTGACCCCCCCCTTTTTCCCTTGTTTTTTTGGGATGGCCCCCCCTCGAAAGCCATTTTTTTTCGCATGGCCCCCCCCCAAATCCCACCAGCCCCCCCTACCTGATAAAAAATGAACGGTCCCTAAATAGGGTATGGTTTTGCTCTCTAGTCTTGAATTGGGTATGTTTTTTTTAGAAGAAGCTACTTTTTCATCATTATCTATAAAACCATCAACCAAAGCCCTTCATGAAATTAATTATGTTTAGGGTAACTGTGCCAGCCGCAACAGTCCTAAATAGGGTATCAAATTATTGGAAAGTTCATAAATAGGGTACGGAAAATCGCAGATTTTGGTCATAAATAGGGTAAGGGTTTTGGGGAGTGAGCCGCACACCCTCACCCAATTATGCTGGAAGTTCCCCCCCCCCCGGGGGGGTTCTACCCTGCCTGACTGATCCACAAGAATCGAGACCTCTCCTGGCACTTTCGTAACAACTGTCAAAAATTACGTTAATGACAGCAAGCGCCATGTTAAGGAAAGCACGAAATAAATATATCACGCACACTGCATGTATGTTGCAAAGATTCATTCATGAAACAAATTGCTTATTAGGTTTACAACCCATGCAGCCTCATGCACATCCGAAAAAACAAGAACAACGAAAGTCTTCAATTTATTATAGTATTTTCAACTCTCATGTACAATAGGAAATAACCAAGGAAGCTCCATTACTTTCTTAAAACTAAGCCGTATACTCGGCTGGCGTTAAAACTTTTAGTGAATTTCTACGTCAACGAACTATTCTGTGACTATTATTGTATTGCCAGTTGCCACTTCTAGTACGTTTAGCCATAGTTAAAAGAGGGCAATGGTTATTAACCCCCCATAGTTCTTTGTTGTATGTGTTTTTTCGCTATTTTTTGCACCAAACACAAACGCTGTGTACCATGCACAGCATGACTGAGATAAGAACCAGTTAGAAATGTTTAGGTTACCTAATTGATGCGTAGTGTACATGTATGAGCGCAAAATAAAACGTTGTGCATTGATGTGTTTTCTTTGCCGGGCTACATAACAATTTTCCTCTATTAACCATGCTCTAGCTTCACTACGAATATGAAGGACATCTAAGCGGCTTTGGTCGGTTAAAGGTGCTACGCTCTCTGTTTTGGGTGATCCTTTCGCATGCGACTTAACGATAATTCAAAATGATGGCTTCAAAACACAAGCGAAATGTCTGAAAACAAAGAGGAGAACTAGATGTACGGCCGTTCAAATTATGAATCGTGCAATGAAGTCATGTCAATGTTAAATTCAGTGTGCATGGAATGTATTCTGTGAACTACCAATGTATTGTTCACTGGCTAGATAATTCATTCTGTTTTATCACGAAATAAAGTCTAAACGTCATGAACTGTCTGAAACACCGTGATCAATCCCCTTTAAGCCGATAAATCTCATACTACTCTAAAACCGTCAAAACGTGTTAAATCATGCCACACGGTGACTGCAAATGAAAACCAAGAATTTTACATAGGATAAGATAAATTTGATTTCTCTCTAGATTTCATCATGCGATTTTTTAAAACCGATCTATGCCATCCTTTGAATGGTCTCAACTTCTTCGGAAAACTCTACGTTTTTCTATAAATTAATTCAAGCTAGTCATCTGACATATATTATTAAACTGATTCATGACCTCTTTATATTAATGTGTTTAAATCAAACTCGAAAATGCCGACTTCTTCCGAACCGGGCAAGGCACTGTTCAATACTGGGTATTGTAGTGGAGTTTATTTAGAGCGACTGATGAACAAATCTGGTTGCTTTCTCGCTCATCGGACATATCTACGATACCATATGTTTTACCCTGGATACAAATCGTGTTTGAATCCTACACGTCATCCCATGCATTCGATTTACTTATTATGACTCGGAGGACCGACGTGAAAAGCCATCCATGTGCACCTTTTCGGAGACTCCGCTGTGGCACTCATAAGAATGAGGTGTCCACCTGAACGTTACGCCCTTTTAAACGTCTGATACATAGTGTTATTGGACGTCCTCCTTATAATCAAACTGTTGTCATTTTGTCCATAACGATCATTATGGAGTTATGTTTAGTCTTGCCACCATCGGAGCTGGAGTTTGATGACTTTGATCTAGAGTTCTCTTTTGGCTGCACCAGCCTCCCATATGCATACATTTCTTTCTGGGATCGAGCATTTGAGGGAGGCGGTGAAAATGGAATGTTTTCATCATTGTTATTTCCATTGCGGATACTGCTTCTGACGTGAGTTTGAGTTGTTGTGAATTGCCTGTCTGATCGTTTTCTCACAGACGAATTGAGGCTTGTGTAAGATTCAATGTGCAAGGCTTGCAGAAAGGCTCGACGAAATGTCTTGTTGAAAATTACGTAGAGGACTGGATTGAGTGCGCTGTTGGCATGGCCAAGCCAGAAAGATAACAGAATAAGAAAGAGTGACATGCACTTGAAACTCTCCGCTTCAAAGTATATGTAGTAGTGTATGGTGTGAAGAGGAAACCAACACACCGCAAAGGCCAATGTTACTGTAACGAGCATCTTTACGACTCGTTTCTTGGAGCTGTTGATGTTCGCATCGCCGCCGCTTGCAGAGCTTCCGGCAAAACTGTCTTTCCACAGCTTGTGGACTATCATGGAGTAGAGAATCGCCATGAGAACTAAGGGAAAAGCATAGAGCATAACGAACATTCCAATGGCGAAGAATTTGTTGAAGCCGACTGGCATACGCTGCCAGTCGGGATGGCAGAAGTACCGTTCATCTCCTGGGATTGCTTGGTTGACGGTGTACACTTCAAGATGGAGTCCCATGGTGCCGATGGCGATTATCCAGATAACGACTAACGAGACCTTTGAGGTCCTGAGGTTAAGGCAGGTTTTCCATACAAAGACGATGGACACAAATCTGTCCACCGTAATGACGATGAGCGTGATGACTGATGCTGCGATGGATGCCGTCAGAGAGAAATGGATCGTCTTACAGAGGATCAAGCCGACAATTCCACTGAACCATTCAAGCCCCACGAAGAGATAAGCGACAGAGTATGGCATGATGAACACTGTTACTAACAGGTCTGCAATTGCCATATTGACTATCAAAAGGTTCAGTACGCTCCTCATGCTCTGTCTCTTGAAGACTACATACAGAACAAGAGAGTTGCCCAGGAGAGCGATGGGAAAAATGATGGCGTACAACACAGTTAAAACAACTTGTAATGATACTGTCGTTACTTGCTTACACATGGCCCCAGTTGTGCCGTTTTCTGAAATGAAAAAAAGAAAAAAAAATTCAAAATTTAACAATAGCTCATGATTTTTCACCTATTAGATCAGTCGATCATGTTGTCTGTAGTTCACATGAATGCAGCTTTTTCAGTTCGATACTTCGTGATACGTTTCCGAACAGTGCAATGAATAATCTTGTCATTGGTTACTTCAGAACCACGTTCAGTGATAGTGTCCTTACGAGTAGTCCGTAAAGAAAGGCGTGACTCAGTCAGTTGAGTTGAAAACGTTTTCGCAATCTTCTTGTTGTTTCTTCCAGCCAAGTTAAGAAAATCTAAGCACTTCTGGGTATAAAAAAATTTATATGCAACTTTAACACTCTCTATAGACGGAAATAATTTCAGTAGCGACACAAGGTTGGGTATGGGTAATTTGAAGTACTGTATACTTAAATCGAAGTGTATTACTTAACGATTCAAACTTACACAAGACTGCTATAATTGATGTACCGTTGATGCCATAAAAAAGTCCATCTGCAGTCTTTCACAATTTTGGAGAGCCCTCTTCTGAAATGCGTACCATTACTAAAACACACAACTGTACCGCATAGTGCGTGGTTTTATTCGTCTTTGTTATGACGCTCATCATCGTTTAAGATAATACAACTCCTTTTGGTTAAAATGCTCGATGAAACTAAGGACTCTTGCTCTGAAAAATTTCACAAACAGAAAATAAAAAAGAAAATAGAAAGATATTTGTGATTATGTGGCCAATGCACATTGTAATTTTCTTTCAAATCTCACACTGCCATGGAAAAATAATCAGAATTTTTTGGTCTTGCTCTTGACCTATACATTGCTTATACGACCTGTTGCTTATACATTGCTTATACGACCATAATAGTTTGAATTTTATGACTCATAAGGACTGTTGAAAACATATTTGTCGGCTAAGGCAAACTGTCTGTTGCGGATTTTGATAGCAAAGAATTAGGCAGGGACGATCAAATGTACAAAAGACGCTCCCATTTGTGAGCTCTGCTGACAAATGACTGAATAACTTGTCAGGTAGCAATGACGTTTAAGTTAAGTTAAGTTTAATTCGTGAGATGAACGTGAAAACACGTAAAAATCTACCTTTTTCATAAGCGATCAAAATTACGTTATTCGCATTAAAGATAAGGGAACCTTGTATTAATATTTTAACGGAACCATAGAATCTCTCTCCGTATGGTCAGTTTAAATAAACGTTCTTTAGTTTTGACGCCATTTAAGAGCCTCCTTTATAGGTCAACGAGGTATCCTTATCTTAAGTTGAAACCAATAAACATAATAACAAAACACTTAAAAGGAGATCTTATCGGTGAAAAGAATTTAGGCACAGAACATGTTATTTGCGAGTTGTAGACTTAGGTAAAGTAGAGATGCGCGCTCTAACATGATTTTTAATGAAGTCTACGTCACGTTGAATGAACTTTGACGGTTGGCTTTCATTTCAATATAACTACATCAACAAGTGTTACGGTAGGAAATTAACTAAGAAGGTTAATGGGATGTATTTTTTGGTAGTTCATGCATTTACGCCCTGCAGCCCTTACGTACAAGGGTACTGTTGTTTCCACTTAGGGTAAGGGAATATTCAGATGTTATGCATTCCTAGGCTATCCCACAAGTTGAGAATAAACAGGTTTCATAAGGTTTCATAAACAGTTTGTGCAATAAATTCTGAACGACGGTGTTAGTATAATCTATTCTTATACAAATTAGAGTCGTTAATATTGTAAACCGTTTAATAAACATTTTTCCTGAAAACCAATCCTTTAAGTATGTTTTGCATTGCCCGCAGTCAGAAGGAGGTACCTAGAGAACTTTAGACGTCAGATCTGAAAACCGGTTTCTCGTTGTACAAATGTCGTTTTCATTCTTTACTGGGAATGGTTGAATTATTAGGGTATGCGTATCAAGTACGTGAGGGGAAACTGAGCGACATTACGAGGAATTCGTTAATGGTGAAAACTTGCCAGAATATTTTCAAAAGATCTATTTTATTAATATCCGGATTCATCTTACATTTCATGAAAATAGGATTCCCCAGGAAATGTTTCTAGTTGTCGCCCTGGTATCAAAACTCGGTAAAATACATCCTCAAATACCATGTTACGTATTATTAAAAACCGGATCATTGGATAACGCAATTCGGGGGTTTTCATTGGCTTAGCCATCATGAGTTAAGAGCCATTGTACCATGATCTACAGATATGGTAAGCGTTCACGTATGGGCGTTCTTACTTATATTTTAGATTAGATTTCTACAGTTTTGGAGCGTTTTTACAAAATAATTATTCCACTCGCGCTATCTACCATCTCATATCCAACTCGCGCTCGTGAAATAATTGTTCATTAACACATTTTGGTGAAATGCTTTTCTTGTAGGTAGTAAAACATTTCATAGACTATTTGTATCGAAGTATTAACAAGGCTCAAGAAAAATTGTTTAACAGCAGTAAGTTTAAAATTTCTAATTGCGATCGGCTGGGAAAGGCCTCAACTGTGACATGTGTGGTATCGCAGATTTGAAATTAACCTCTTGATTAGGACTAGTTCAAAATGCAGCAGATTCCTTTCCATATCTATCTCTCTTATAGAGGGTTCAAAACGAGGGAAAGGGGATGATTGGAGAGGGAGATTACATCACGTGCAACCACCGATTAATCCCGGACATTATCCGGCTAAGTTGTTCAAAGTGCGTGCTAAAAGGTTAAACTAAATTCGCCGTTAATCCTTTGAGATTACTACAGCTTTATTCAAGTTTTCAGTCATACCAACTAATCAAATAGTCATTGTTAAAATCTGGTATTTCTTCCTTCTCTTACACGGAGAGTCTTAATCCTGTATTACCGAGTTATGTGTTCCGAAATAAGGCCCAGAGTATTACCCCTGATGGTATATATAATAATCATGAAGTAATAATAGTAAGACGTGAGCTTAGGTAAACACTCTTAAAGCAATGGTGGACTAACCTGCTTGACTTAAGCACTGACAGGCCAATGTTAGAAATTTATGTTGTGCCCAAAGGACTGAACTGATTATTCTTAAGGGAAAGTTCTGTAGCTTGGTTGCGTGACTTGGAAGCAAGAAAATTGACCGATTGCTAGCTAGCACGCGACCATCTATTGAACGACTTTACATTGGTGATGACTGGGAGTGTCTTAGTGTAATTAATGAGCACGATACGTGCACGTAAAGGCTTGTTAAAAAAACTGTTCGGCTCAATACGGTTTTCTTGAAAAATACCCATTATTTATATATTTTTAGGTTTCGTCTTCTATTCAAAAATTGTCATAGCGTTGTATGAATGATGAAGGGGTGTTACCTTCTCGCACTGTCTCGTGATACAGGTCTCGTGATATTCTGAAGACACGTGTGTTAAAAAGGGGGCTTCCTGTGGGCTCCCTGTTTAAATATTCTTATTATTTTTAACCTAAGCATCCTTAGTCTCTCAGTATCTTTTAGCATAACTTCTTGCAAATTCATTAACGCAGGAAGAGGCTATGAAATGTTGAGATAACTATCAGTTTACACTGATTTAAAAGTGAAAACGGTCTGAGGAATACTTTTTATTTAAGGATATACTAAGGGCTAAATATCGCTTATACACAAGTGTGATTGTGGTAACTAAAAAATCATAATATCGTGTGTCTCAAATTCTGAACATCGAGGCTAACCTAAACAGCACGTAACGCATACGTGATTATGATATTAAGTATTGGCCACTTAAGATGACAAACCGTATGGTAGTTACATGTTTACTGGCTATGATCATTTAAATTGTTGTGTCGACCATTTGAAGAACGCTTACAGTTTGACAAAAATAATTCACCCTCTTATCTTAAACTTATAGTCACAAATTCAGCGTCATTTATTTTGCAAAGATCATTTTCATTGAGTCCAAGAACTAATTAATTATACATTTCTCAAGTTAGATTAACTGGCTGAACTGACCAATATACAACAATAGATTAATCAATCTTTTTCGTAATTTGCATCTTTAGTAAGGAAGCAAGGTTGGCAATGATGCACGCAATTTGTTGAGCTTTAAACCGGTAATCTAATGAAATCTCTGTATATTTGTTAAGGTTTTAATCAAACTTGACAAACATTAGAAGTTTCCACCTGGGCGAGATCAGCTAACAGATTTCTCGACGCGGAAGACAGATTCAGAAAACATTCACTTGGCAAACACACAAAAATCTTTGAATTACCTGACAATCAAGTTATTCACTACAGAAATATAGGACCCTTCAGTTCTTAATGATACTTAATATCAATGGAAAAACTTACGGGCCCACTTCAGAAGGATTATAAAAATACACTCTTCATTGATAATCGTTTCCACAAAGAAAGGATGAAAAAAGAAAAAAAAAAAAAAAACGTTGGAATAAATGTAGTCATAGCTTTACATGATTGCATAGTTAATCTTTCTGTACAGCATTCTGGAAACTTTTCAAATCCTCAATGTTGATGTCCACTAGTGCATATACAAATAATACGCGAAGGTATTTTTTCGTTACCACGCAGGTGACAATTTCAACCAACACCGAAACGACCCCTGACACGCTTCATAAAAGCTATTTTGGATACCTCACAGGCTCAACCCTCATCATTTATCAGAAATTAATCTCTAAAAAAGTGTAATTTGTCAATGAAAGGCAACTGATATTAAATTCACTGGCTAATGGCTATAAAGATATCCATTACATTTTGATTTCAATGGATTTTGCCAACATCATGCTAGCAGGCAAAGAACTAATTGTCACGTATCGATAATGAATCGATAATGAACAGCCCCGCATAGTTGTCGGAATAATTCGCAGTGTTCGTAATTTTTTGTTATTCTTCCGAATAGCTTTTATTTGAAGTCTCTATACTCTGAACGAAGAATAATAGGAATCAGACCACATTTGGAGTCAACGCCGATGTGAGCTGGGATAGACCGATTTATTTAATTTTGAAAAATTCTCTCATTGTCATATCGACAAGATTGTCTCACAGTCCATGTTGAGGAAGAAGAGAACGGCACTGCACTATAATTCGGAGAACGTTAGCGTCAGAAAACAAACTGTAGCGCTAGTACAAATCCCGTCTATTCCGTAGACGTCCTACTGGCCACAAATACTCGAAATTAAGTTGAATTATGAAACATTGTTTTCGTAATGCTTAAAATTCCTCTATCTGAATTGTAGTTGTATATTTGTAGCGTTCTTATTTTTTAAAGTGCATCTAATGTAGGGCAACATTCAATAGAACCACGAAAGCGAGGTTTAGTTCAGTTTCCTTACTAAGGTTCAAGATGCATAAAGTATGGGTTATTTATGCATCCATTTCCGTTCGTGCTTAAATCCACTTTAACAAAGCTAACACCGCAGTCATCAGATAAGCGAGTTTAGTTGTTTCCACTGTTAATAAGGGTTAATTAATGCTTTGCCTCAATGGAAATAGCCTTTATTACATCTGAAGTGTAGTAATTTGCACACATATAGCCTGCTTGAAACGTTCAAACTGGCACTGATGATGAAAACGGCGAGCCAACTATCAGGCTTGAGCTAGTTTGATCGTGTTGAGTAATAGAGATTTCCAATTTGTTTCTTAATATCGTGATCATAACCTACCTTCGTTTAGCAATATTGATGAATTTGCCATCTTTGTGGTATGTGCGGACGTTGTAATTCAGCTTTTACTCTGCAAGAATAAGCAGTGCAGTGCGTCACGTATTTTCATAACCCAGAGGACATTCATAAATGTTAAGTGGTCACTTATGTTCTAATTTTACGGCGGTAACTTAAAAAATGACCAGCGCTTCAATGGTTTTGTGACCTCCAAAAAAGGATTCGGAATGTACTAATTTATTTGTTTCCGAGTGCCATCAACGTTATTACTTTATTGTGGTGTTGTTCTTTTCAGCTAAAGGATTTTTTTTGTGTTGTGGACGCTATTTTACAAAAGAATTAGAAAGCAATTAGGCTTGTTTACATCATTGCTAAAAACCTCTGTGGTATTACTAGACAATTTCGGGATACTATTGCTATTTCATTTTTAGATGACTCATAAAGGTCCTGAGTCAGGTACTAACAGACTTTGATATGAAGAGCGTTTGGCCAAAAACCGAAATGCACATGTTCCATTGAGTAATTCACAGATAATTGTCGAGAGAATGGAGGATCAAGGGATTAAACTTGTATATTTACTACACGGAGTCTTAGTGATAAAATGTGAATGTCAGAAATTGATCGGTCGATCAACGTCAAAAGTGCTCACTTGCAAACTAGCATTTCTTGTGTAAAATGTTTATCGTTAATTAACTCGCTAAATGGTGGAAAGACTAGGTTTTGTCTTTTCAGGCTAACATGTCATTACCTCTTGAAAGCAAAGAATAAGTGTTACTGTGCGTTTAATGCAGCATCTAATTACGAAATTGTCTTGCATGGTGAGGTAAATAATAAAACTTGTTGGTAAACATTGTTTGGGATTCAAAATTCCCTCATTACTGACAACACATAGTGATTCATAAAATCACCGCTTAATTGACAGACGCAGCTAATCTTGTTACGGGATATTATCCCGGCTTTGTGTCATAAGAGCTTTTAAACAATGCAGTATATATTTCCAATTTAACTTTTACAGTACACTATTTGGCATTCCACTCTTCTCCTAAAGCGGCCTATTGAAATTAAGTTATAGACTACTCCATATTATGCCATGTCAAAACATTGTTTGGGTCAACAATAAAGGATCTGGAACAGGAAACTTCACAGTGTAAATAGGAACTTAATAAAGTGACGGTTAAATAGCTTGATAATTAAATAATGTCGTCTTCATATCAGACGTGAAAAAAATGCTCAGATGAAAAGTATTCATACTGCAAGAAAATTGCAAGAAGTTGAACCTGACTCGCCCGGTTTATGGACTTGTCTTCTATGAAAAGTGCTGCCGTGCAAGGCAATACTGAATCAGAGTCAAAAATTGCATTTCTTTGAGTAAAAAAATATTTATGCCCCATTTGTAGTGATCCTATTCTTTGAAAAGACCAACTAGTTATTTATTTACCATATGGCATGATCCCGCGATTTGTTCACTGGATCATGGATCGTATTATCTCTTTGCTGTGTCGATATTTTTCAACTAAAGGACTGAGCTTTTTTGTGCTTTGGGCTCTATTTTTCAAAAGGGTTAAAGTCAATTAGGGTTGTTTACATCATTGCTAAAAACATCTGTGATACTGGACAATTTCAAGAGACTATTACTACGAGATGATTCATAGAGGTTCTGTGTTGGGTACTTACAGAATTTAATAGAAAGAGCTTATAGCGAAAAACGAAATGCACACTTTTCATTCACTGAATAATTCACAGATAATTTTGTCTACAGAATAGAGTATCAAGGGATTAGGCCTGTATATTAACCATATGGAGTCTTAATAATAAAATAAGAATGACAGACATGGATCGATCGATCAACGTCAAAATACTCACTTGCAAACTAGTGCCTCTTGTGTAAAATGTTTGTCGTTAATTAACTCACTGAATACTCAAAAGGCTAAGTTTTGTTTTCTAGGTTTACATAACACTGCTTCTGGAGGGCACAAAATAAATGTTACTGCGTGTTTAACGCAGCATTCAGTTTTTAGGAACCTGTCTTGGTGTGATAAATCGTTGCAAAGGCTGTGGATACATGTGTTTCTGGATTCAAAGTTCCCTCATTATTTACAACAGTGGGTGATTCATAGAGTCATGGCATAATTGGCAGACACAACTAATCTTGTTATGGGATATTATCCAAGCTTTGTCTCAAACAAAGCAGCATATATTTTCAGAGTCAGTCTCATACGTTGACAAATTCAGTTTTACAGTGTAATTTTTGGCGCACTACCCTTCTAAGGCGGTGGATTGCAATGAACTATGTCTACTCCACACTATGTCACATCAAGACATCCCTGGGTCAACAATAGAGCATCCTGAGTAGGAAACTTCATTGCGGTATAAATATGAACTTTATGGAGGTATAGCTACACACTCTGTAATCGATGCAGCACTAATGATGCCGCTTTCATTTTTCGTCTTCGTATGAGACATGACAAAATGCTCTCATGAACAGGAGTCATTGCAAGAAATCTGACCTGATTCACCTCACATGTAGACTTGTTTTCTATGACAAGTACAAGCGAACAAGCCAAGAATCAGAGTTAAAAATGACAGTCCTTTGACCAAAGCAATATACATGCCTTACTTGTAACAATTTTGTCTTAGCGGCCCACTAATTGATTATTTGCCACGAAACATGATCCTACGATTTTACGGTGAAAAATTCACCTGAGTTCAGTCGAGGGCACGATTCTATTTCCCTTTGTGTTTCACCGCCAAATTACGCAGACGGCTATGAGGACAATTACGTAAAGGTTTCGGTTCCAATTGACAAGACAAACATAAAAGAAAGAGTGATATTTGTTGGAATAAGGTGAATACGGAATAATGTTTTGCAGTCTGTTGACAACGCTTGAGAGACATCGATTTCAATGAAAAATTTGACGTTGATCCAAAACATCGAGTGGCATACTTTTACGAAACCGAACTTGAAATTCCGCTTTTCAACGAGGCATCCGTAGTTAACGAATAAAAACAGGCATGCGACCAAATTTGTCAGTTGAAGCACGTAGCAATATTACAGACTTGTAAAGACAATTGATGGGCAATTAAACCAAAAGATACGACTTTTACTGAGACGACATTGATAAGATCTATAACGAGCTCAACATAGCTTTCGTCCTTCAAGTGGTTGTGTACGCCTTATTTCCTTCCTTGCTCCGTGATCGGCTAACGCAGCAGCTCTCTTTTGGAAAGCTCATTTTGGAGCTGTGTTGTAGCCTAAAATGACAACTTTTTTCACTGCTGTGGTAACGTTAAGAAAATGATTAAAATATAACCTAACCTTCGGCCTGTGTTCGTGAGAGACGTAACAGGCGGCGATGATGGCAAGAACACCCTGTGTGTCGTCGCTCTGTGACGCAAGTTACTCCGTTCCCTGGGAAATCTAAACAGGATAACAAAGCCAAGGTAAAGCCTCTTCAACAGTGAAGTGCGTTCGTTTCGCGATTGTTATTACAGTCTCACCACTACTCCGTATTACAAGTCTTCTCTGTAGGGATTAAAGTGTATTCCAGCGAGGACTAAGCTCTTTTCACAACATGATCTGCCAATCTGGCTTTATCGATTTCACCACAGAATAGCGTCTTAGGCGTGCTGAGAGAAGTGTATAATATTACCTTCCTAGTGACCATAAAGTGCACTTGGTTGCGTGCTGGTTTATGGGCCATATCATTTCAATCAGTCAACATATATCGAGGTCACGATAACGAATTCCGAGCATATGTAATTGAAAGTCCGGAAGACCATCAAGTACATACCAGCTTGAAGAATTGTTAACCTAACATGAACATCTAATCGGTTCGAAATCAGTAAAGAAGTGCACTTTAGTGTTCTGAAACAAACACTTGTGGATTTGCCAGGAAATAAAGTGTTCGGCTTCCCCTTGACAACTGGTATTTATTTTGCTGACTAAGACATGACTTATATTTGTTGGCTTCCGTATGACGTACTTCAGTGTCGATATATCTCTATGAAAACACCGAACAATATTGACTGCAAAAGTTAAGGTTATGGGAATCCACTGAAAAGGAATAAAAGGAATATTTTTTGACCATAAAGATATTTGTTATATCACAGGAAATGTCGACGACTGTAAACCTCTATCGTTTGTTTTTGTGCATGTATCTCATCTACTTGTTCGCCTGGTCATGAGATATTTTAATGGTCGAGTATGTCGGGCTCAACTGAATTTGTAAAAGAAAAACACTGGTTGACATCCAACCTCCTTTTCCGGTTACAACAACTGACTATAAATGTTCCAAGGATTTATCTAGATCTCTGTCGGCCATGTTTGGTAAATCGTATCACACGTGCAGACATTAAGTAAGTACGTGACGAAAACATCGGACATGTATCCGTACGTTATCGGAGTAATTTCGTAATCTTTTGGATTAGATACGGATGTTTTGTAATTCATTAAGCAGCTAAGAAGATTCCCGCTTGTGGATAAAAAAAAAGAACTTAGTGACAAATCTGTCAGAGTGCCTTTGTCAATTTTAAAGTGCACGTTTCGCTCACTTGGCTCCTTAAAGGTGGGTAAAATCAATGAAAGACAAGACCGCTAGTAAAGGATGTTGTCAAACGGTATATTAACAAGATTATTAGGCTGGCTACATGACATGCGGAGAAACCTGCGAGGCTGAGATTACGTTCGCTTCATTTTCCGCAAATTCAAACCATTTCAATGATTACAAGTAATGTTCATTGACTGGCTCAGAAGAAAAAGGTTAATTCTGTAGTTTGACACCACGACTGGAATTAAAAAAAAAAAACAACAACAACAGAGGAATGAATTACTTTTGATCCCCTTTTCTGATCGTATAAGTGAAGATCTCTTGATTAGGTGTTTAACATTGCCTGCTCTTCCTGGCCTGGTTTCCTCGTTGAAGCCAATATGAAACATACATGAAACGGTTTCATACTTCACATGTGTTCCAAGTTTTCGTGATGAACGATGTAGCTTGACCTTCGCTGATTGATTCGCACCCTGATGTTAAGCCCACATTTGAATTTTTCGTTCCCAACGTGGCGGTGTTGGATGAGGTGATCTGACCTAAATTAGTCACGTACCCTGACTCGTGTGTTCGGCACAGATTGCGGTCTCGTCTCGGATGCTGGAAATTTTTCACAACGAAGTTCTGAATTAGGTGATCTTTAATCTTTCTCGAACTGTTATGCGATTGCAAAGCAAAGGAACTTGAAGTTTTCCTAACGATAATACAGGCTAATTCAAACGGGGAACCAATTTTCACCCTTAATGTTTGGAAATTCGTGCCGGCAATCAATATCAGCTACTAACAATGTTCTGTGTGCTAGGGGACATATTCGAGGGATGATTATTGACCTGTATATGTTCGAAGATGAAGAAAGAATTTTCTACGTGATAATGCAATTAAACAATTAAACAATCCAATCTCTAAGATGCGTGAGCTTTAAAACCCACCATCTTGAACTTTAGCCTTGGGACTATCGGTTTGCATCGTTATGACCTTCCAAGCGCCACGCGGCTTCCTTTGGCAGGGCTGTCGCATTTCGTGTATCACGACATGCAAATTCTTTAAAAATTACTCCGTCTATGTAGATAGTCTTCCTGAATAAACAGCAGTTTGGGTGTGGAATGTACCCAAGGCTTTCACATGGACACGTACATATTCCATTTTTAGAAATGTAACCCTAATGGAATGCAAAGCTGTAAAAACAAGATTTCTGTTTAATCAAAGCAGTGACATCTTATCAAGCCCAAGTTCATGTCGCGTTTTTCAAATTATTAAAAGTTTCATTAAAGCCGAAATCCCGGCGAAATTAGCGCAGGACCGAACCGGATTTGGTATTAAAGATACTGTCTAATTGGTCAACCTCGTTTGACTTCGGCGCGACCATCACATATATTTTACCTTTTCCAATCTATATCCGACAAAGGTTATCAAGTGAAAGCAATAAGGATGATTTATTTCCTTTGTTAACTTAAAAGGTCAACAGATTTGAATTGCTAAAGCGATTAAGTATTAAATGCTAGCTTCCGTTCTGTACAGCAATCTTGTCAGAAACACAAAGTGATGCTGGTTCAGAGGTCTGGGGGTACCGTTTCAGAAATCGCTGGAAAACCACTAGAAGAGCACGGTGGTGACTGTCTGAATTTTACAGAGCGCTAAAGCACTCTGGGAGGGGCGTCAGATGGCTAAAATAAGCTTGGGTATTTTGTTTCTTGCTGAGAACCTCCAAACGTATAGCTAGGGGGTTAAGTAAGCCGTGTCAGTTACCTATGGTGCTATCTTAGATGTGGACTTAATTAAGAATAGCAAATTGAGTTTAAGTTCTCATTTAGTATTGAAATCTCTGCTATGCAGCGAACTAACAATAGGGACGTCAGGAAGACTAAGTTGTCACTCAAACGTTAAGTCAAGCCTGATGGCAGAGAAAAAGTTCTGCCTTTTAATCCGTAGTCCGTATTAATCCAGTTCCAATGCATTTGACCACTACAAGGCTTTGGGTCATGTCTCGTGAGAGTCTCTAGTACTTTTAGGCTTGTACCTTCTATCCTAATTATCGTGCTTTCGAAAAAGAGGCTAAACTGAGATTTTAGTCTCTGCAGCTGATTTCCGGAAATCACTAATCTGCATTAAGTCCACTACAGCCACTCAAACTGTCGCTTTACAATGAAACACACCAGTACCATATCTTACAGTTCTGTCGAGGTGACATGTCCCCCACCCCTCCTTTCTTACCGGTCCTACCCTCCCGTCCTTGGGCTTGATCATGTCTATCTAAGCAAGCTAGCATGTCCATTAATCTGCAAGGATTAATCAGAAGTCTGTTCATGACATCTGTAAATCCCATCGTGATCGCATTTCAGACGAATTTGAACCGTCCTTTCAAAGTTTAATGGGCGCGTTCAGGATCAATATCTTGAAGAAAACAAGTTCTTATCTTATTAGTTCACTAGTAAATTAGAGAGATCGTACTCCTCAGCCTCTGCGAAGGAATCGATGATGCGTCACGAGAAGTACATGTAATTAACCAATCGCCAACCTGGCACGCCAGAACGTCTGAATCGCGATTGTCGCCGAAAAATTATACTTTCTTTAAAGGCAGTTGTCACTGTAAAGTGCATGTGCGTCTTGATACAGATTGCCACGACGATTGACACCAATTTCTCCTCGGATTCCACTTAAAACACAAAATATGCCGTTTAAATCTTTCATAGATTACCTAACAGTTCTTCAATATCGGTGTTACTATTTTCACACGCCTCACAAGGTCGACGGAGAAGGATTTTCCTCGCAAATATCAACTTTGAAAACTGTTCCGTCGGATCAGAAATCAAATTGCCGCACATGCGCAGAAGGATAAATCCTTTATGAATTCATCGCTTCAGGTATAGTTAATTTTCATCGAAATGTCATGTTAATTCGAAGCATAACAAGTGTATTGTGGCCATTGATAATCAGTAAAACTACGAGGCGTGTAAATAATCGATTTAATTAACTAAAAGGTTTTCTTCGTTTACCACATTCAAGACTCTGAAGCTAGCTTTTGAACATGTTTCCGTCAACTGATATCAAGACACCACGTAACTTAGTTTTGTATTCTTAGTCTATGAGTAACAAGTGTAACTACTAATTTGTATCAGAGCGGTTATCACTAAGAGTCAAAACGCAATAGACCAGTTTTCGTATTCTCGGTATTAGACTGGCACTAGCTTACAACTGAGGCTAACGTGGGGAGTCTTTTACCACGAGCGTGCACTACTGACTTTTTTTCGCAGCAGGATCGGACCAAATTCGGTAATCAAATCGTCGACGTCCTTTATTTGTCCCGGCTGAAACTTTGTTAAACCACTAAATCTAGATCAGTGAATGAAGTCTATTTAGTGGTAATAAAATCAGAATGAGCTGAAAGCTTTGCCTTTACACGAACGTAATAACTGTCTTATTTATAATATTTTGAATCCTTTACAAAGCTCCACTGCACCTTTACGCCCGGTCCTCATTTGCGACGCAAGCATAAGCGTAAGCATAAACATAAGCACGAGGATAAAAAATGATTATGCGCTAGTGGGGACGGCCGGACATAGGCGTAAGCATAAGAATATCAAAACCTTGCATTTTTCTTATGTTTCTGCTTATGCTTATGCTTATGTCGCTGTTATGTCAAGTGGGGACATGGCTGGCATAAGCCTAAGTAAGGATAAGCGAAAGATTTTCAGCCAATTAGCGAGCACTCTATGCTTATGCCGATCATGTCCTCGCTGGACATGACAGCGACATAACAACATAAGCCTACGCAGAAGCAGAAGGCTTATGCTTATGCTTTTATCGCAGCCTTTACCACTAACGCATAAGTTCCTTATGTTTGCGCTTATGCTTATGCTTGCGTCGCAAATGAGGATCGTGCTTTAAGGACTGCAGCATTAAGATTTTATATAAATATATTATATAACTAATTTCAAGATTCATGATTAATTCTAGTAAGCCGCCCGGCATGTCTTCAAAATTGTTCAAGCTCCTTGCACACCTTTTTCTCCTTCACCGCTGTTATTTGAGGCGTCACGCAATGCTTCTCCCCACTAACGTAGAAGGGAGAAGTGCTATGTATGTACATCCGGGTGCCTTTCCCTTATTACAAAAAGAATAACCGCAAAATTAGGGCTGTCAACAAATCTAATTTACCTTTTTCTATGCCTCTTATACCTATTAGGTTTATTTCAAGAACATGGAAAAGCAGTTAATTTTGAGAGCATCAGTTCAGCTGTGAAATGTTTAAAAGGTACAGTATAGTAAACGTGTAATAATCGCTTTGTTCATAAGACTTTTTTTTGGCCCGGTGTGCTCGTTGACAGATCACATGACCACATTCGGTTTCAAGGTCGTGGTGAACTTTCTTATCTTAATGCCTTAGCTTCTCGTGATTTTAGCCTTAGACTAATCTCCATGTCAGACAAACAATTCCTGCATGACTGAAAGGCGGTAAAAGAACATCGCGCAGATAAATTTCATGCAAATCTCATCGATATTTTAATGGTCCACCCTTAAACCAAACTAGAACAAGATGATGAAATCACACTCGCGAACAGATCGCGGAGACGCTGCTAGTTTTATGGCTACTAAGACAAGAGTGGGCAAGTGAAATGTTCATAATCGTCATGACTGTTCGCACATAATGCCAACTCCTTCTTTTTTTTTCTAAATACAGTAAATTACCTTGACATCAACAAAACGACTGTCGCTTTAATATGCATAATGTTAAGAAGTTTAGTTGTCACTTCCGGAATGGCAAATGAATTATTTTAATGAAAAGATAGCGAAACTTTCCGTCAAAAGATTTAGATATGGCGGTGAAAATGAATCACTTTCACAAGACGCTCAATTTCGCCGGCTTTTAAAAGGAGAAGTGCTGTATGTAGTGGTCGTTATCTACGAGAGAAATTCATTATTAAGAAAACGGGAAAGGTCTTTTTGCTGTCACATTGATCTAAATGTAAAATAAGTGGTCCAAAGGGCTAAATATCGTTTTCATACCAGTGGTTACGATTTACATTTGAAAATTTGAAATCTCATTCTGGTTAAAAACAATAACTAAACTTGTTAGTCATACAACAGCTTTTGCTCATTAAATTGATACGTGACTATGCATTCAGGTAATCTCACTGTTAATGCTTTTACGTAATGCTTTAGTTTACGTAAACGGTTAAGAGCCAAATAATATCTACTTAGAAAAGTATTTGAATAAGCCCTTAATCTGAAGTCTGTATGAAGCCACTTGGGTTCCTTCTGATCTTATCACCACCCAGGACCAATTGTGTACAATAAACATCGCTACATTCAACTCTAAGTTACCTTTGATTGCTCCTCATTAGAATAGGAACATCACAGTGAATTGCCTTCACTAATCAAGTGTCCACTGTTATGATTAGTTTAGGAAAACTTGCCAAGCATTTTTTCTAAGATGGCCACTCCTACATTCATTGCAAAAGATAAATAGAGCCTTGGCAAGATTCTGTAGCAAATTAAGACTTACCCTTTGGTCCACACGCGATGGACATTTGCTCAAATAAGCCAACATTTTTACAGGTGAGTCAAGGTAGAATTTGACCGAGCACCGTTTCCTTGTGTAATAACATGTTCCTTTCTATGGTATTGTCTTTTCAAAGAATGAAAAATTGGATTATAAGGGAGTTATGTGGGTTCAAATTACAGGGCATGCATGTTTACCTTTCAACGAATTTTTAGCTGAGTCACATGACCAATAAATAAGTAAGGGATTTCAAACCGTACCTAAATGTGGGTCGTATAAAGTAACGACAGAGTCAACCTTTGCACAGCGTTCTGGAACTTGTTAGATCTAGATGCCCCGAATTCATGTTTCAAACGTCAGGTTCTGCGTAAAAACGAACAGGAAAATCTTTGCCAAACAAATTGTAAAATGCTATACATTTATATTACTTTGTAACCCGTGCTGATATGGTGAATTCGTATCATTAATCCTACTCAATTTGACAATAAAACCCATTATTACTGTGAGCAAAGTGAAACTTTTACTAATTACCCTGATAACCTCTTCGTAGGTTATACCCAACTACAGAACTTATCATACCTGGACTGGGTTAAACGTGCATCTGTGCAAACGCCGCGATTAGTTCATTGTTCTTGTCATTTTGTACATGTCAGTAAGGGATGCAGTGAACAGAGGAAAAATGTTTCTCACTCACATACTCAGTAGTGAAAAGGAACTTTTTTTAACTTCAAACCATGGGCACTGCACGCTCATGCGGAGCAGGAGGATAAGTCGACAGAGTTGTAACAAACAAGTTGATGATTTACTGTGCATATGCGTGCATATGATCGAAGAGTACTCACGTGCGTAAGTATGTATAGGGATAATAAAGATACGCCCTACACCACAGAGATATGTGCCAAGACCAGATCAAAATTAAATTACATCCGAGGCGTCGTAATTTGGATGCTTTTACAATCACTCTCTCACACAATTTTCCTCGTTTAAGACTAGACTATTATTATTCGTTTTTCATTCTGACTAGCTCTGACATTCGCAGTTTTTGTGGCGCCTCGCAACCTTGTATGTACAGGGTCTCAGCTGCTCTTGGCTTAAAACGCTATCAAACTAACTTTCCGCTCTTGTACACAGGAAATGTTATTATACAAACAAGCAAACGTCCTCAATATTTAAGAAACATAACTAAGCGTTGTTGTTTTTACGGGACCACGTCTGTAACCAAATTTTCAGCATAGCTTTTTCAAGACTCTCCGTTCTATTTCCTGTTTTCCGCACTATAATTATTTTCTATGGATGACGCAAATTTACAGAACTGTCAAAATATAGGGGTAGGAAGTTATTTCGTTCGTTTGGAGGCGATAGATAACCTATCAAGGGCAATGACTGTAGGAAGTGTAGGCCTATCAGTCTTAACGCCAGCTGCCATTGTTAAGGATCTGAAGAACAGCTTATAATAAGCAGATTTGTAGTGACGAATTCGAAAAGTAGCCGGAAGGGATTGTCTACTCCTTAAAATTCTTAGAAACTTGTCGCGTACCCGAATCAAGGTTTTGTGAAAGAACCGCAAGTATACTGAAACACCAAAAAAGCCGCTCAGATAACGTCACATTGAACCAGATTATATATGAAATGGGTTTATATGTTCTGTCAAGAAAGCATAATCAAGGGAGGATAACTGATAAGTTTGTAAACAGTGCGGTACCGCAGTGCGGTACACGAAAGGTTTTTGAACCTAAGCCAAAGCGCCCCAACAGAAATTTAGTGGCAATGACCAAAGAACTTCGTCTTGTGCCGGACCCGAAAATTTGCCGTTTCTCTTGGTAAATTGACCTACAACGAGATTGTATGTAAAACAACGAAGGCGAAGATTGAGAACGAGATATCTACTAGACGGCGCGAGTGATGGGACTGAGCTGCACTTACTGGAAAATGTATTTAAGCGTTTGCAAACTGCTTGCACAGTTCAACTGATGCGATATGTTTCGTGCAGTGATATAGCTGTCGAAATAGAGTTCCTCGCAGTTGGTCGGTCGGCTTCGATTCTGTTCTCCTAATCAGTCTAGGCTGCCTACTGTAATAGGTTCCCTTCTTAAGGCTGATTAGATGAAACATTATAATAACTCTGTTAAAAAGAATGCATAATTAGGTTAATTTCGTTGTTTTTCTCTTCAAATGAAAAGGTTTGATATACTTTTAGCACTTAGCAGTGTCACTTGACTGACCTAAAAGGCTCCTTTGACGCCGGCAGTGTCAACTAACGAAGCCTTTGAAATCAGGCGTCTTCTAGTCTGTTCTTGCTATTGAAGGAAAACTGTGACGACCTTTAAATTCGCCAACCAGGACAGATTACCGTCTTCAGAAGATTAGGGTTGTTATCTAAGGTTTTGGATTGTCAATATAGTGTTACTAAAACAATATTCTCATCATAATTCAGTCAAAAAAAAATCGGATATTTGATTATTATTACGTTGTGGTAAATGTTAATTCAAGTAATCACAATCGTAATGACAAAATAAATTTATTGTGTACACTTATCCCACATTTTACTGCTTGCGTTTAATCAAGCCATCAATTTGAAAGTATGCAACATTATGCATGCGGAGCACATGGGAAGCTCAGTAATCCTTAACTTCGGGCACGTATGATTATACACGCAATAGAAGCAGGATTACGCGAAAGGCTCTTGAATTTATGGGCAAATTACATCGATATGCTGTATTTGTTTTGTTTTGCGGCTTCGTTAGCCGGAAAACTTCACGGTTGCATGTAACGTGTTGCCGTGTATTTTTCCTTCATAACAAAACGCAGCCACGGGCCTCTTTACAAGTTTACTAGCAACGGTCAGACAACGCTGAAAAAATTAGGTAGGCCCTACAGTAAGCGCAGAACACTTACAACTTTATCTGAGTTTCAGTTGAAAGGAAAACTCTTGAATATAAAGTATGTGAAAAAAGTAGGAGAGCACACGGCCAGTACCACAACCTCGGCAGAGGGCTTCGTTTGGGCGATCGAGAACATTTCAGGTAAAACTTGTCAGTCGCCGCCATTTTGGAAATAGGCAAATCTCCATGTTGTAATTGTTGACGCAGTCTGAAAGCGTGGTTGCTCAAACAGGTAAAAATATTGACAAAAAAAATCTACATTGTACCTTTCTTTATTGTACCCAAAAATCTCTGTATGAATTGCGTTGATCATTGATAACACCAAGCTGAAGTTACTGCAAATTTGGGTGTAAGTTATAATGCCTGGAACGAAGATCAGAACTCAGGGTTCGATAATTCTTGCGCTGCTCTGATTGGTTCTTTGTTATGCTGTTATGTCTACGATGTCCACACTTGTTTTAACAGAAAAATAGCGTCATAACGGCATAGACATAGGGACGTAAGGAAAAGATCAGTTTTTTCCTTATGTGGTTATGTTTATGTCGTTATGTTGCTATTATGTCGTTACGTCAGGATGTTCACACTGCCAACATACGTCCTTCTTGTGTCGTTATGTCGTTATGACGCTAGTTTGAACTACTATTGATGCGCCCGCCTATGTTATTACTTATTGTGCTTGGATCTGCATTTTCTTCAGAAAATCTCCCGCGCTCTTAATAACACCATTTAGTATCACCCAACTAGTGGACTAATGCAAATCCTGCATTTTGATTGGCTACGCTACTAGAGGACTATTAGTAATTGTCCTCGAGTAGCGAAATTGGCGCAATCGAACGTGACGCTTTCTTTTGTTTTATTCCCAAATAAATATTTCTTCAACTTGCATTTGCTAACTTTGTTATTGCCTTTTCTGTCCGACTAGTTGGGTGATACTAAAACAATTAGACCCTTCGCCCTCAAGGGCCACGGGTCAATAGTCCATTCGGCTTCGCCTCACGGGCTATTGACCCGTAGCCCTTGCGGGCTACGGGTCTAATTGATAAATATCACCATGGAAACTGAGAATTGTTCACAACAAATTGGCTATGTGCTCCTTCAAAGGTAAAATTTGTCTGTCAGCCACTAACCTCATGTGCTTCTACAGATTTTTTGCGAAACGGCACATGTACTTTGTATCAAATACCAGTGCTTATCGTCAACAGCACAACATGAATTTTTCAAGTTGCCCGGCAAACTCCTGTGTTTGCTCCGTTTCATGATACCTGAGACTGGCGAAGCCTGAATGAACCTCATATCTTAGACGATTTATTGAAGGGTCGCTGTCAGGTATCAACTAACGTGTCGCTTTCTTTCGTTTCTTTTCAGTTCATTCTTAAAGGCGTTACTTGAACTCAATCAGACAAGCTTCGTACATGCCGCAAAATTCTGATTTTAAATTACGTGAGGCCAGGGTCTCTTCATTGTCACCGTTAATGTAAATCGATCGACGATCGTTATGTTTACTTGTGATCAACTGCTCGGTACTGAACTTAAATCGCTCAAAATTTTAAGCATTTTCATTAATCGTTGACGGAAATTACGGCATTCTCTTCAAATTGCAGGCATATGTTCGTGACGGGTGAACACGCAGCACCTCATTTTACCTGCTGCACGCTGATCGTATGTGCTTTTCAATGATCAAAACACTCATGTTAAGAAATAAATTTCTCTTAGCCATTCGAGCCGAAATTATACCAAGACAGTCATTACAGCGAGTTGTTGATGTAGGAAATGCAGCAGCAATCCTCGTCGCCAGTTATGGGCACATCTTTCGTTTTATTTATTTATTTTTGTTTTCTATTATGTCCTTTTATTTTGTATAGGTAAGAAAAGTGCTATTATAAACAGTTGCAAAAAGTAAGTAAACGGCAGTGAAAAGCTGGAACATTTTAATAAAAGACTTTCTTCGTCAGCCGTTTCGAACGTCGACTCGATTAACACTGATTACTTTCAGTCCATCGCCGGGAGTTGTGATAATTTTCATATGAGCAACTGCACTGAAAGAATAACTATCATATCGCAGCATGGAACCTTTGCTAGCTGAAATAAAGAAAGTCTGTCGTGCAAAACTCACCGTTTTTAAACTTCGTAGTTTTGTGTATAATGGTTTACATGTGAAACGTTACGCAGTGCCTGATTTTAAACGCATTAAAAGAATTAGCTGAGCACCTTGTTTGACGTGTACACTTCACATAGTGATGAATAGATAACTGAAGACACAACAACCAAAAATATAAGTACGACGTAATTAAAAGGTCATAAGCAGGAGCGGCGTGGGGGTGAAGCGATTTCGTAGTGTTTTTCACGACCTTTCGTCAATTTCGCCGTGTTTTGTAACATTTGAAATACTGAATGTTAGCATTGACGAAAAAACTGCGGACCGCTTTGAAGGGCAAGGAAAGGAAAGACGATAAGAAAAGACCAGAAGATTTATTCAGTCTTGTGTTCTAAGGTATTGATTACAAGCTACATTTTTAGAGGTCTTTTTAGTACTAGGCAGTAGATGAGGCTTTTCCTCTTAACGCAAACCTCCAGCCACAGAGAGTTAAGTATTATACGACTACCTATATGTGAAAAAATGTACAAAATTTCAGTAGAAGAGCTAGTTGTGGGAGCGAAAATATAGAAGAACGCCTATGCAGTAAGCAGTATTATGACCATTAGAGCTTAAATTAGGATTTCCGAGAAGTGTTCTTATTGAATCCTTGTGCGTAACTTCTGAAATGTGTGATTGATATGGGGATGATGCTCAGCTCATGAAAATAATTTTGTGTTGACAATTATCTTAAGCTTTTGAAAATAATCCATATTTTTGGCTAGGGAAAAGGGTACTTGTACTGAGTTCTTTTTTCACATGCATTCATCGACGTAAATAGTCGACCTATGTTGGAAGTTTCAGCCGTAAGGAAGAAATAAATGTGAGAATAAGAAAAAAACTAAGAGCATTAAGGCATTGAATCATAGTTACGTAACATGCCCAACAGCACGAAAGCCATAACGTCAAGGTAATTGCTCATACGCTACCCATTTCCACCGCTTGTTTCAATTTACAGTCAAACGTTCCCGATCTCGCCACCAGCACCGCAAATGGCTATATTATTCAATATGTCATACTTTGTGTAATTTACCTGGCTAATCCATTCAATATGGATGCAACTAACAGTTGACCGCTAAGGGTAAAAAGTAATTTGATATCGATCACCGGTCAGAACCAAGATTTTATTGTCCTTCACATCAAGTGCAGCACCAGGATCACGAAAATCGATTTGCATATTTCCTCCTCTCATTTTATCAAGTGGTATCGATTCTGTTTGTCGGCATTGTCCTCATTAACTTTACTCTCCTTTTCAATTCAATGGTACATACATACATTAAGCGCAAATTATGACTAATCATTCGTTTAAACCGCCGACCTTGGTTGAAACTTTTCTGGGAGACCCAATGTCTCCATAACATGATTTATGGGCTTTCTGTTTGATGCATATCAGAAGAAACTCCATAAAATACACATTACTGATATCTCGAATTGTTTTCCAAAAATGTGACACCAACTGCTTTCTTTCCAAATATGTAAGGTGGTTTCTACTTTAGAATGAACCCTGAAAAGGTTGCATCGTTGCTACTACAGAAAACTGTCTTATAAATGCAAGAAATTTTAGATCGAGAAAGATCTATAAGAAACGGCGCATCTGAAAGTGTTTTTGTCTTGTCGCTTGTATAAACGTTATCAAGTGTCAATCACTTAAATTGTTTACCGGCTTTCAGGTGAAATCTCTAGGCTCAACAAACGAATTCTTTCTTGGGCATTCACTTGCCGGTCACGTTCCTGTTTAATTTCATAACGTATTTTGTTGGCCTTCACCATAATCCTTCTTTCTTTATAACACAGGAAAACAGTTCATTAAATTCCTGCTATTTTTAGCCCCTGTAGGTCGCGTTTTCATTATTTTAATTTTCATTTATAATAAGCAATCAAGCCAAAATATGTTGATTACATTTCGAAGGTTTGAAACGAATACCCCTTTGGGTTTTCAGTACGTCAATCGCCTCGCCACAAAATAAATCACGACAAAAACATATCAGTCTAAGTATTTCTTTTAAGGAGTATTGTAATGTTTCTCACCAGAGTGGACACAAATGGGAATTATACTACTTTTGAGAGAAAAAGGGAAATGTAAGTAACACATTCGTCTAAGACATCTGCTATTGAGTTTGAATTCTGTATTTCCGATCATGGATCATTTTATGAGTGTTGTGAAATTCGTATTTAGTCCTATTCGTTATTGTCTAGCAGTGACTCAGTTTCTTTCACCTGTTCAAGATGTTGAGGACCGTTTAGTTCACGGAAGGAAATAATTCGAAACAACCTGTGATCTAAAGAGCTTTAAATACCGTGTCATCAGGACATTTATTTTGCTCGTAAGGAATTTAAGGAAATTGCACGACCGTATATCTGGTCTTACATAATAGATACCAAGTGGGAACCGGGTATGGTCAAATTTATACTACATGCACTGTATGCGCTACGTGAAAGTTTCTGAAGCTGCCCTTTGACACAACCCATCCTGGCTCGTCACTTTAACCCCTAAATCGTTAGCCAGCCATCTTTGTTTTTCTGTTCACAAATCGGAATATCTCAGTGTTTTGCTGCTTATCGATTGTTATAAAAGCACCATATCATAACGGTTGCAATATCTGTTATGTCGACTGAGATAATATGGTTCTGTACGAAATTTTGTCAACTTTGAACTTTACATACATCTTGTAGAAAAAAGTGATAATAACAGAATTTACTTCATATCAAAATGGTTTAGTCGTATAACGGTCTATAACATATTTTACAGTTTTTGAAGACGTTTTTGACAAAGTTCAAATGAACTACTCTTGAAATAAAGAAAATGTATACAAGTACATATCATGAGGACGGAAGGTATGGCTGTTAATATTAGGAAATTATGGAAGGGTATTCAGCAAAACAAGTCCAAGACTCGGCAACGGTGAATACAACTACCATGATTTCCTGCAAGCTGGTCTGATGTCAGGAGGTACATTTGTAGATCAGCCGATTAAACGCAGCTGAGGTTGTCGGGTTTCTTTTCACCGTTCGTCAGTTAACAAAGAAATTGGGTGAAAGCTCTTTTTGTTTCATCGATCTCCTTTAATTGTTTCTTGTCACACTGTGAACTTTGACGATAAAAGACCCCTGAGAACTTTTAACCCTCGAAATTCGATAATTTATAAAAAGGCGCAACATCCTGCAAAGATAACCCACTGTTTATATAAGCACCTTCAGTGCATACACTTGACACTTCAGTCACGGTACAGGGTACGTGCAACGAAACTTCCTTCAATAAACATATCGAGACATCCCGGCGGAAGAAGTTTCACTGCATTATATTCGACAAATACGGTTCAACAATACCGGGCGTTGTTTAAAAATCCGTTCCTCGTCAGAGATACATCCGGCCTTCAGTGAAACACTTATGGTGTATTCCTCTTCGTTGTCCGCCTCATAATCAGATGAAATTTGTCACCTATACGAGGGGCCTTCACAATATTTTCTGGTTCTTAATTGTTCACTGTAAGGTCGGTATGGCTTTCTTCTCGATCGAACGATTTTTTATTTAAGATTCATTTGCAGTGCAGGTAACGAAAACAGATCTAAACCCCGAGAAGTGGACTATCGGGTTGACTCAATTAAGCATTTCTTGTGTGAAATGGCGCCGGGCGTCATGCTGTTTTAACGGTTGGAACAGGTGCATTACTCTTTAACTTTTGCCCGTATAATTTGACACCCACGCGGGTTTATAATGGGAAACGTGCTTTCTAAACTTAGCTTTTCATGAGTTGTATGCTTCTAGAATGTCACAACAAAAACTCAATCCAGCTGCTGGTCTATCTCGCTGAGGTTTTGTTGTAAAGTATACTACCAAAGCTTCAGAAATATGTGTTTTAAATTTTTGCCATTGTCGTATTGGTGAAGTTAAAGGTATACGTAAGTCAATACATATTGATCATCTACAGGATTGGGTTATTTTCTTGCCATAACTAAACCGTACTAAACGCTACTTTGTGCTTGGCTGCGGTTAGCTTCATGGTTGAAAATGGCAGGTTGAAAAAACTTAAGTTAATATACCGAACTAAAGGATTATACAGAAATATTCTATTTTTTAAAAAAAGTGGATTGGTACTTTCGAGAGTCGAAATATGTACTTTCTGGCTTAAATTTTGGGGAACATACTGTCCGTAATAAAAAAAAATGGTTTGCTTGTGATCATTGTTTTATTCAACTGTTACGATTTTTGTCAATAGCATCCGTTTAAGCATTTTTCCTCTCTAAATTATGTGAAAATTTAATGTTTTCTTAAATTCCCTGTGTTCAATTTGCATCATGTTACAATTTTAGCTAACGAGGTAAACCAGTCACGGGGCTAAGCCTACATCATACTGGTACCATATTTAAGAGCAAAGGACAAATATACCGAAAACATTTTGTGCACAGAAAAGGAATAAGTAAAACAGGTGCAAAATGCTATAATTTGCGAGAGGTTATACTGGTTTACGGCAGAAAAAGAAAACAAGAAAAAGTTCAACTTGAGCATTTTTGGCTCTGTCGAATAATCATATAAAACAAAGGTTTCAAAAGTCGTGAATAACAGATTTGCTGCAAAATAATTTACGTTTTCTTTAAAGTATATTTTGAATGGTTAACACCGCAGCATATCTATAATGCATACTTTCTCATTATGAAGGAATTGTCCAAAAGACGAAACTTGACTCATGCTAAACACAACCAATATCCACTGCCCTGGTTTTCTTTTGAGCTTCTAGACCAAGTGCTTTTTGTGTTAAATTTCACGTACACGCAATCTCTGCAGTTTGCTTTAATTGACAAAGGAAGCGCTTTCTTCTCAGTGCATAATCAAACTAGCAGTATTTGCGTCATCGTTAAAGAAGCGCGTGCTTAATAACAGTCGGGACATAAACAATGTTCTTTTTGCGGCTTTGTTAATAACGTAAATGTGATTTCTAACTTGTATCTGTACTCATTAAATCAGTACAGATCCAAGTGACCATGTTTCATAAGAATGGTGCAACTATTGCAAATTCTTCTGCTGCCGTCGACAATTCCAATCATTTTTCTTCTTTCTCTGTGGATTTCCATAAGTAAGTGTAATGTATTAGTGACGCCCCCCAGAAGTACAAATGCAATTAAGCTGTAGAAAACACTCATTTCTCTGGTAACATTTCTTGGACAAAACGAAATTATTCGGATCGCAAGGGTAATTTTCCGGTTTAGCCTTTACTTTTCAAAGAAAGAGTCAATAAATGTTGACCCAAGCTAAGGGTCGATGGTCAGAAGGTGTCATTATTTTGCATCCTCACTCGCTGTCTTAAAGTGATACTTAGAATGAACAAATTAAAGGGAATTGCATTAGATTTCCAACACAAAGACCCTCTTTAGTGCATTTCAACGTTTTCAATTAGAATCTACTTAGTTCTTAATTGTTCTGGTGCATAAAAGCTTTCTTCAATTAAATATTTTCTCTGACATTTTTCCCTATGCAAAGCAAAAACTAGTACTTCACGATACTTAAATCTTGAATTTTCATTCTAATTTTCTAAAATTTGCCTTTTTTTTGAAAAATTTTCATCGGAGAGATAGGTATCACAATCCTTAATTTACATTAAATCAAAACGTGATTCGTTTCTTTGCAATTGGTGACGACGCAAAACAAAAAACAAAAAAAAATACTATTTTGAATTTTCCGTGCGAGATATCATCTATTTTTCTAGAAATGCTCTTTTTTAACTAAAGTAGTATTGACATAATGATATTTTGTAGAAAGAAGAAAAAAAACAGCCGGAGGAGTTGTGAAATTATTACAAAAATAGATAACCATTGAAGGGAAATAATTTTCTAGTCGATGTGTTTTGTCCCTATGCCTTAATCCCTAAAAATTTGCCTACAGTCTATTAACAATGATTAATTTAGTTTTTTTTTTCGATATAATGAAGCTCGCTTTACAAAGAGTGGAAACTTTCCCACGTTACTTAATTAATCTTTGTAAATGAACAGTCCACTACAGGCTTGTAAAAAGTAGCAATTAATGCTACACCATTCAAATCGGTATCTTGCGTGTTTCAACTGGCAGTTACATTATTTCAGTTTGACAAAATTTTATTAAAGGCGCAACATTACCTATTGTAGTCAGTAACAGCTGATGCAATCCGCCCAATTTGATTACTTTTCATATTTTTCCTTTACTGCCAAAAACACTTATGTTTTCTCATTTCGTTGACAGCTAAGTACTTACTGTCACACGTATCAAGATTGCCTTTATCACGTCGACGCCGACTATATAAATCCAATCAGTTTGGGCTGATGTTGTGGTTATTTGAACGAGAACAAGCAATCTGAAAAGGAAATACTCGAAGTCCACATGTCTGAAAACTACACAGGTAGGTGTTACCCATTTCAGTGAATCCCCATCGATTCTGTAATCGATTTAGAGCTACATTAAGCGTCCTTGTGACAGATATCCTTATCTTTTTATCTACTCAGCAGCTCATAAACATCTTTGGCTCAAAGAGTTATCAATTCTGATAAAAATATTGTTTTTGTTTCGGCGACCCAAAGAAACATTTTTATTTAACGAAAAGGTATCACAGCTGATATGTAACTGTACGTTTTAAAGTGAGACAAGAAAAAAAAAATTAAATGTAACTTTCTAAATATCTCTTAAATAAGAAAAAGGAAATCAAAACTATCACATGTACACTGACGGAGGCTAGGTATTTATTTTGCATTTGTCATACTTGTTTTTAGCAATCTGTAAAGTAAGCTTCCAGTTAACTAATTGATAGTAATTTTGATTCGATGAAATGGCTAAGAAACGTTTTAAACGGGCCTTGTTAAAAGGACTTGAGCCTGTTAAAAGGCGTGCTTCAGCGCAAATACAGAGATCTTAATATTTCAGTAAAATTTAGCAGAGGATGGTCGGCTTTTTAATGCGAAGGATGTTAACAAACTGAGTATCTTCTGAAGAGCCACGCCTGGAATTAAGAAATAAAGTGCTCTTATATCACAAAAGCTGACAGATCCACTTACACTCCTTTAGTGTTGATGCAGCAGTTTAACCGGAATGGTATTCAATTGTTTTGGACATCTGAAAGTGATCTTTGTTTCCCTGTAAGCTTTTTTTTCCTACATATAATCTCTAAATGCTCGTAACAAAAGACTTTGTCAGTTATTTTATTTTTCTATTTTAAAGAAAAGCCAGGGAAAGATTGCGTCCTTCGGTAATCGGCATTTGGTTACTTGCTCTGTAATGTAAGAAAAACGCTTTTATGACGCAAAATCAGTAACAAAATTAACACAAAATTGAATAAATTGGCATAAATATGTTCACTTATCTATAACTCAAGAGTGTTTTAGTTAAAAAACGAACGATAACTAGGATATAAGGAAAGCATGAAAGACAAGATGAAAAAATTCAATGCGGCTTGTTCTACGTGTATAATTACTCGTATGTAACTCACAAATTGCTTTTTGTGAAAGGCAAACAGAAAACGAGGTGGTACTAATACTGTCGATCATAATGTGTTTATCTACAATTAAGCGACAAACAATATTTGAAAACACCAGTGGATTTCAAGTAAGGCGTTAACCTCTTAATGACGGTGGCAGTAATACACATACTTCGATCAGTACCTGATACTGATCTTGCTTGCACACTTTGTATTGATATATATACTTCATTAACTGATCATGAGTATTAGGACCATTGATATGCTGATACTTTATGAGCTTAAAATCCTTGCAGACTTTTTATTGATGGATACGGTACCTTATATTTGTAGAAACAAAAGTTAACGGCTCTGGTGGTTCGAGCCTTTGCGTCATTCAACCAGCCACTCCCTCAACACAGGTTGGCTTGACCATTGTCTATTTCATCGTGTTCTTTGTGGCTTTGGTAGGAAACGCTCTTGTAATTTTTGTGGTCCATCGCCACCCAAAACTGAAGACCACGTTTAACATGCTTATCGTCAACATGGCGGCCTCTGATATCCTTGACGTAATTACTGCTATCCCTCTGTCCATTGCCTACCTGTATGAGAGCGTAAAGTGGTTCTCTGGAGGGTTTGGTGCCTTTCTATGTAAGACCTTGCCGTTTCTTGCCTTTGTTTCCATTGGTACATCTGTCCTGACATTGACGGTCATGACCTTTGATCGCTACCGTGCAATCGTGCACACAATGAGGAGGCCGCTGACGCCAAAGCTCACCGCTGTAGCAATCGGCTCAACATGGGTTATTTCAGGCCTGGTGTTTGCCAGTGAGCTCTACAAGTACAAGCTTTTCAACGCAGCGGGTCAAGTCATGTGCGCATCAAGATGGGTCGAAGATGTTCAAGAGTCGAACAAAATCACGATGTACGAGTTGATTATTCGGTTTGTCCTGTTATACCTGATCCCTCTTCTCACTATGGCCGTTCTGTATACTAGGATTGTGCTGCATCTGTGGAAACGAAAGGCTCCTGGAGAGCACATTGATAAAACCCATCAGCGCATCGAAAAGCAAAAGCGCAAAGTTGTCACCATGCTGGTCACCATAGTAACAATTTTTGCCATTTGTTGGCTTCCAGCACACGTCAATCACTTTCTGGTGACTTTTAACTTCAATGTGTACAGCTGTCTACCTACGTCGTTGGTTCTGTCACTTTATTTTTTGACGCACGCCAATACTGCTATCAACCCGTGTCTGTATCTCGTCTTCAATGAGAGCTTCCGTGAAGGATTCAGACACCAGATTTACCACAGGCTCAGCGGGCGTCTTTTTAACGGAAGTGATCGTTTCTCCACTTCCAGAGCGGAGGCTATAAGCGCAAGTGCCACGGCCTCCCACATTTCTCTTGTGGGAAGCAAGCAGGGAAGTAAAAGAGAGGATCGATATGATACTCCACTTTGACTAAGACTGAGTCAGCTCAAGTATGGACTTGCAGTCCATGGCTCGCGCTAGTGTTTTTGATGAAGTTGATCCATTAAACGTTTTGGGTTCTTTTGCTCAGTTTTCCGATGACTTTTAACTTGTATGTTGCTTTCGACCAATCAGAACAAAGACCAATATATACGAAAATTTTTATTTCAAAATAAGTTGAGGTTTCAGTTGGCTTGAACAAGCAGCAGTGGTAGAAGTAAGGGCTAAAGTAAGTTTATCAAAGCAACATCGTAACACACATTAATTTGGAATTACAAAGCACGACAGTTTGTAATTAACATTTGTGAACATTTGAACATTGTAATGTTGAAAAACAATTCATGCAATCCGGCTAATTTATATTCATTTTTATTTTACATTTTTCGTTAAATAACTTTTTTTCAGTTATCTTACTGACTGTCATGCGTTTTCCTGAGTTTTCTTGCAAACTTTCTTCATAGAACGCGCGTTTCTTCTTTTGTTAAGATTTTTGGAGTGATCACACTTCAACGCTGAAAATTGCAGAGACTATGAAATGGTTTACTTCATGAGCGATTTCCTGTTACTACAAAGGTTTCGTTTTCCAATTAGTTGAATTTGGGTCCGAAAAATTAACTTCCACATTGAAGAGAAAATCCTTTGAGATGGAAAGATTGAATCTCTCAAGCAGAGATGATGACTATATACTAGAGACACGAGTATATAAAAATGATAATGACTTTCACGCTTTAAGGAAAACTGAGTGTAAAGTATGAACAAGAAAGTCGAACGTATAGATAATAGCAAGCTAACAACGTACTCGATAATTTAAGCATCTCATACAAGAGTGTAAGCAAACATAACGCGTGGATAATCATAGTGCGTTTCACTTATAACTCAGGTGGATGCGTGCAGAACACAGGTAAATGATCACATAAATGATCACATAAATGATCATGTCACAGTGACATATGGTCTTGTTTGTATATGCCTATAGAGCTAAAGTAATATATAGAGGATATTACACGGTGGCGAGAGGATATGAATTTTATGTTCGAGTGGCCACTCGGGTCCCGGATGAAGTGGCGTATGGAATCTACGAGTGGTTTAGTTCCCAGTAAAACACTCTTCTCCATATAATAATAATCTATACATCACTTTGTATCTTTGACAAAGTTCTTTAAAGCCCGAAAACAACTTGTACATAAAGTACACTCCGACTAATGAAGTCAGTTTATTAAAATGGTTAGGAGAAATAGAATGATGGTCACTTCAAGATTAATGATCCACATAACACTATTGGCGCGTATCCCGCGCACGCCTGGGCTTTCACTCTAAGTATCTTAAACGTCTGATATCACCTCGCACCTATGTCTTTTTGTTTTCTGATCTTTGCTTCTTGTTGTTCTTCTTTTACCTCTCCCTTATAAAACTTACACTTACAAATCACCTTCAAGTGTGATTCAAAAACCCAGGGCTTTTTTAGTTTAATTTCTACTCAAGGCATTTTAATGCTTGATTTTTACTTCACTTTGTTAAAGGTGAACGAATTTTGACTTTGAAAGTGTCATCTTGTTTAACGTCTGCTCTTTTGTGAAGAGGAAAAGTATAGTTGCCTTAAATTTTGAATCACGAAATTAACAAAGCCACCAATTTGAAGGACGGTGTCCATACATGATTACTCCAGGTTAACGCAAAAGCTCGAAGGAGACTAGCCTTGAACTGGTGGAACTAGTTGGTGTGTAAGCGTTGACCTTGAAAAATTACAGATCACCCCAAAATAACGACCTAAGTAAGCCGAATTTTCAATTTACGAGGTAGCAGAACAACTTAAAAATTAAGCTAACCTTAAATGCAATTGAAGTAACCTTTTGTTCTAAGCAACGTAAACTAAACTTGAAAGCTGAAAGTTGCAGCTTGAATACCATCACGATTCCACCCTCGAAAGTTCTACCGAATTAAGATTACCGTATACCTTCAGGGGTGTCTCGCGTGCAAGCGATATTGTTTTTTATTATTATTATTATTATTATTATTATTATTATTATTATTTATAAACTTGCCGTTTATTAACAATTACGCTACTTACAAAAAAAAAAAAATACAATACAATACACTACTTACACTACTTACAACCCAATACTACATTTTCTACACAGAACGGATAAAAAGAAAGAAAGACTACTTACAAAGGATTAAGTAAAGAATTGAGTAAAGGTAAAACTAAGGTAATACAAAAAATAGTGCAGTCGAACACAAAACCCTAAAATATAAAATATAGTACGTTATTACAAGAAACGAAGTTACTTACAAGACGTGTTAAAGGGCAGAAGCTTTTTCACATAAGAAGTTTTCTTTTACTACGACTCTCAATAAGTAGTTTTTGTTCCAATTTTAACACAAATTCAGTAATATTGCAAGCTTTATAGTACATTTTCTGGTAGTATAGGTAGTACTTTGCAAATAGTAAACAATGCAACAATGCAACAATGCAACAATGCGTGCAAGCGATATAACGCGTCCGGTTTAAGCGGTAGATACCTAAACCCCCATATCAAATTAAAGCTTATAGAGCTGGCTATCAAACTGCACCAAGAATTTTGAAATGAATTGTCGAATTTTTCACGGCCACTAAATGCGAGGGCCCGAATCACCTTTCGAAAGCTACAAGTCAAGACGAATTTTGTTTTTCGCCAATTTAATTTTTTCCTCGGTTTCAAGGCCCAAAGCGCTTAAAATATGTGTCTGCGTTTTGCCATATTCAATTGCAGTAAAAAGTTACAGAACATTTTCGAAATAGGATTTAAAAAATGTGGAGTGATCGTACAAAAATCGCTCTCGAAGAAAAAGTACTTCGAAATTAACAATTCGCAGACACTCTTTTGTAGTTTATATGTTAAACTAGCTACTGTCCAAATTTGAGGGCAATTGAACAAATTCCCTTTGACTTATAAATCTTTAAAGTGTCTGCTTCAAGCGAGAAAATTTATTCGAAAAAACAGCGCTAAGAAAAATCTTAGAAAAAAAACTCCGCCCATAAACACCTTCAACTGGGTTCTCAGATAACTAAGCCAATCAGTGCAGGGAAAGTTTACTACCGTTAACCTCCTGGTAAAATTTACGCGCGTATCTCCAAAAAAACCCTCGTGTTTCGCAATGCGCTCAAGGGGCCGAAGGCGGAGACAATTTTTATGTAGCTCGGTTTTTCTTGAAGCTGGTCTGGCAAAATGGGGAAGACTAAAAAGGATACGAACGCTAGAGTGGCTGGGCGAAGAAAACAAACAAAAGAAAGCGCGGTGGAGCAACTGTGTGTGGTCAACGTATTTCAAATTGTCTCGATGAGTCCGACGATTTGTCGATATCGGACTCATCAGAAGAATCTCTGTCAACATCCCTGTTATTGCTGTCAAGTTCCAAAATTTTTACAGAATCTTTCTTTTCTCTTACCACGAATTTTTTGCCCGCCTTATACGATAGCTATAGGTTCATCCACGTGGCGAACTTTCGCTTCTTCACTCATTGATGTATTTCATTCGTTCTTCGCTGTTTTCGCTTTTTCGAACTGGTCCATGTTTTTAACGTGGTCTGTGTTTACTTATAACTTAATAGAATTACACCTGATACCAAAAATGCTTGGTAGTCACAACAGCAATGCTGATTAAATGAGTTGTCAATTCGTGACATCCGTACAGGTAATTCCCGCGAAAATCGTCTCGGTTGATTGCATACGCACCATAGGGCTGTCAATCAAGAGGTAAAATTTACTTCCGGCAAAAACGTAAAACCGCCATTTCTCCGCCAATATTTAGCCTTTTTCAAAATTTGTCTTGAGAAATTAGAGATTATTCTTCGACCACTACTTTGACCCAAAAATCCAAATTTGAAGAAAATTGCCCACCCGAAGGTATACGGTAACCTTAACGCATTCCCCAGTTGCATGTACGCAGAAATAGCTACAGTAGATGCTGCGTCGTTATGCAACTGACGAAAATGACCGTTTTAGAACATTTGTTCGAGAGTTTACGAGATTAAAGGTCCCAGTTTGTAATACTCCCTTCGAGCTTGATATCAAGAATTGTGACTGGCGGAATGGGCTCGCGTTTGTTCCGCCGCACCGAGTACTTCTTTGTTGCTTTGCGGGGAAGGCATCCATGAGTTCTACCTACGAAGAAAGGCGAGCGATGATTCATGTTGTTCACTCGGTGGTTCTTTGGGCTAAAGCTTTGGAGTATAGTCATGAGCGACTTTCGAAACGAATCATTTAATAGGATAATTACGCATGGATTTAGTGCGCTGTTGGCGTGTGAGACCCAGTACAAAAGCAATGCAACAGACGGAGGTAACGAAATGTATATACCTCCAAAGAAATATATCAGGATATGTAAAACGTGAACTGGAAGCCAACACACAGCAAACAGCGTTATGACAGCCAATAACATCCGCATAACGTGATGGTTTCTTTTCCTGGCCGTAACGGTTACGTGTTCTGCGAGATGATTGCCATCTAGAGATGCTGTTGTCTTGTTAAGTTTCCGTATGATGAGCGCCGACAAGACAGCAATGGAGAACAGAGGTAAAACATAAAGAACAATAGCTATTGTAGCGTAGAAGACTTTCGGGCTCACTTTGTTGCTAAATAATGGTTCCCAGTTCATAGAGCATTGAGTGACTCCATCTGATCCCATCTCCACCTCATGAACGTAAAGAAAAACGCTCATAAATATGACAGCTGAAAACCACATGGCCGTGGATAACAAAATTGGCCTTTTGATAAATGTTGGATACGACAGGGGTTTCACAACGGCAATGTACCTCTCGACAGAAATTGTCAATAATGCGAATATGGATACCGCAATTGTTGTACCGATAACAAAGTTGACCAGTTTGCAACTTATGCTGCCCATGATACCTCCAAACCAGCCGTGCTGTACGTATAAGTACGCTGCGGAGTACGGCATCGCGAAGAGTGCGGTGAGAAGATCTGAAGCCGCCATGTTGGCTATGAGAATAGACACAGAATTAAAAGGGCGATGGAGCCTGATTATGTGTATAAGCAGAATGTTTCCAAGCAAAGCCGTTATAAACGTGACAGAGTACATGGCGGTGAGGCTAACTCGAAGTTCGCTGTCGACATCAAAACCGTACCAGCCGAGAGAACCGAGGGAAGAATTTTGACTCCCTGTAAAATACGTACCAGATCAAAAAAGATTAACAATAATAAACCCCTCTTATACCAATCTTTATTACTTTGTGCAAATCATTAACTTTTCAATGAAAAGGATTTGAATTTCAAAACATCGTAACATTTGCTCTCACTTTGAAGAGCTATTTTTTGTTGTTGAAAAGGCCAATATCTGAGAGAAATCTCTCACACATTGGTCTAATCTGATAGAAACCAGAAAAATGGAAAACCACAGGATATTTTTCAGTAATTTCTCATAATTTCAGGGCGAATTTCGCGTTAAATTTCTGCTGTTATGTTGACGTTCGCGACCTTTTTTACTCAAGTATCCACATAGTCTAACAATATAACACGGTTTTTTTTTTTTGTTATCATTCGCTCAGTTTCTAGTGCAATTGAAATAGATTTAGGGCTTAAGCCGATTCGTAAGCAAAAACACATCTCGGATATACACAGCTTCGCGTCTCAGAATGTTCATTTTGAAACAATTATATCGGTCGTGGAAGATGACGTTTCCTTTGGAACATAATTTCTTGTTTGAAGGCACACTTACCATTCCTGATAGTGATATTTTGCATGTTTTCCTTGTAAAACGAGAAGGGTTCAGGTGACCATGGGCAACGTTCTCTTAATGACCCAACTTGCTTGAAAACCTGTCATCCGTTAAACTGATCATGCAAATTTTTTTGTCCATTTAAATGAAAATCCATTCGGATACAGTTTCACGAAAAGCAAAGCATATCTTACGAAACAAACCTAGTTGCTAAGTACTTGTCATTTATTAAAAGCTTTCATCAATAAATTATACCGACGTGCTCCTTCGTTTGCATACGTAAACAGCCACAATTGATGCTAATAAACCCAATGTGATTACCAAGGTGCTACAGATCATCATTCACTGATTTTCGTTTTGTTCGCGAATATCAACTGATACAGTGAGCCAGATTATGAAGATATCTAGCCACAAAGTTCTGAACCAAAAGAAGCAGCGTCAATTTTTTTTTTTAGTATCAGTTAATTGTATTTTAGTACGCTGGGAAGACTTGATTGGTGGTTGGGGTGCTTGGAAGTGTAAGAGAGTGTTTTTATGCTCTACTGCGGATAATCTAAGTTATAGATAAGTTGTTAACAAGAACGGTTTGGTACATTGTTTATTGAAGCTTCAACAAAATGTCCAACATCGTCGGGTATTATGAAATGCGTTAAATCCTTTAAGAATCTTTGATTTACGTCATAGAAAGAGATATTTCCGATATAATGAATCCTTTTGTTCGCCGTGGAAAGCTTTAATCTCAAAGATGTGAAAAAATATAAGGCACACACACCTGCCTTTCACAAGTGAGGCCGACGCGCGCTTTTGACTCCTAAGTTGACGCAGAGTCTTATTTCTTTACGGCCCACAAACAAGTGTTTGAACTAACTGAAATCCACAGATAATTTTTCCATTATGAAGAAAATCATGCGTGATTGCCGTGCGAGATTATTCATAATTGGCCTGTCTTTTTGCAGTCTTCAGCTTGGTAATAAAATAATTGAATTGACATACAGCGTTCTTATGCCGTGGCGTCAAGAACAGCCAATCAAGTTTCAGTGTTCCTTAAGATTAAACCCTTAAAAATCTAAGCGCATTTACTTTAAAACACGGGAAAAGGAGTGTTTAAAATATGAATACAAGTGTTTGAAATTATATTTACTTTTTGCCGTTAGGTTCGATCGTAAAAAAAAAAGCTGTTTAACTCGGAAATTGCTAAGTCATTGTTTATCGTTCTTTTTTTGTATCACGGTGGGGCTGGCGAAAAGCAATTGTTTTGTTACACATTTGGTTGATAAACTGAGCACCAGAAACAAAGCACTAATACCGGACTCCTTCGAGGCTGAAGTTTTAAACGAAGTTGAGCCTGTTGGAAGAAATGAAAACAAAATGAGTTAATGTAATGTTGAATAAAATAACGCTGTGGCGGCGGTATCGCCTGTTTAAACATCACATGTCAAAATTTGTCTATCTGAGCAAAGTGAAGTTTTGACCATATCTACGTTGATCCTGACATCGTTGTCACCCACATACAAACATTTTGTTGATGTTTATACATATGGAACGAACAAGACATTCCCGCCACACTGCTTTTGACACATTGACTAGGACTGATCTACTTCGATACAAAATACGAGATTTAATAATACTAAACTGGCTCTACGCTAGTAATCCTCTGCACATCGTCAAACAATCGAGCCAAGAACCATATTCCTCTATCTCTTTTCGTTATTCTTCATTACACATATTTTACAGTATTGTTAATATAGTTGTATAAAATCTTATTTCATTTTCTTGGACACACTTCCAGATAACCCCTTTTTACACTGAGCTTTATAAAAGCAATATACGAGGGGCATTCGCTAACAAATTTTGTTAATTTAAAGATTGGCGCACGTACTGCACATTATTTAGGGATGTGATAAAATGATAAGACATTTTACTCACCTTTCGATTACTATCCTGAGTCTATTTAAGCACCATGAGTAAGATTATGGTAAGCGACACGCTGGCTCCAACGAGTACGACGAAAACAAACATAAAAGTACGAATCATTGCTTCCTAGATGGATAAAATAAATCTATTTTAGAGGAAAATAGTAATTATCAAATGGAATCCAAGATGAGAAAGGCATTAACCCTCAGAAATTCAGTGTTAGGGGTGACTCAGGGCGCTTTCCATTCTACTAAAAATTCCGGTTTGAATTTCCAGAAATTTCCAGCAGTGAATGAAACAGCATTTTCCGAAATTTCGCGAAAAGAGGGCGACCTCGCGAGGTATATCCAAATTTTTGACAATTTCTTTCCAGGAAATTCCGTTCCATTGGATGTTTTCTCTCGAAATTTTCGGTTGAATGGTTTATATTTCCGAAATTCAACAATTTTCGGATTTTTGAAAGAACACTTTCATACTGTTTGTCCCTTTTCGAAGTTCCGGAATTTTTGGTTCAATGCATTGTAATCGCTCCAATTATGGGCTTGATCACTTCGTGGTAAGTGGTAAAACTTAGTTGTGTTAGTTGTGTTTTATCTCAGTCAGAGCGCAGTTCCATGTTAAATAACTCGTATGAATGGTGATTAAAATAATGTGGTTGATGTTCGACCTTGCACAGCTTATGATTATAAGATGTCATCATGGACAGAGTCTGCTATTTAAAGTTGCTAAGGCGGAGTTTCGAGAAGTACGACAAAATAAGAAACCTTTGTTGAAAGTCATTCTTGTAATCGTTGCGTCGTCGTTTATCCTGAATTGTTGTGTATAGGTGTTCAGCTCACATTTATTAGTTGCCAAAATCTTCATCCGTTTTCCGTATAAAAAAGGGGGAATGTGTAGCAGCTCCATGATAAGTGGTTCATGGATGTATAACTGATTCGTAAGGGACAGTATTATAAGTTACCTTTACTGGCATTTCAGTCTCTGGCGAAGCTCCGGTCTGATGTCCAGGTTGCTCCATGGGAATACCTATCACAAAAATTGAAATAAGGCACCCACATGAAAATTTCACCATTTGGAGAAAACTCCGCTTTTTCAACTCGATACTTACAGAAACTGATCATAGACAGTTGGTAAAATTCACAACTTGGAAGAAGAGCTGCCCACATCTACAGCACAGTGGTCATGCATGCAAGCCACTAACTGGTCTAAAATAGCAGATGTCATCTCAAAGTTATCACGAACAATATCAGTTACCTCAGGAGTTTTACTTTTCTCCTTACTTACACCCTATTGAGGAGGAGGCCGAAAAGGAGCATTTTCTTACCTCTTGCAGTACCCATTGGAACAGACCTCTTCTCGCGATTTCGTTTGGATATGATCAGATACACCTCAAATAAGAAAACAAGAAATTCTGCAATGTAGAAGGTGATCACTGGCCAAAGTCCCTTGTCTCCTAAGCCGACTTGATTTGTATTTAATCCAAAGTAGATTGAAACAACTGCGAAAGAGAAAAACAATTACAGGGCATTACAGACAAATGATAAAACAAACAAATTTCATCTTCTGTTACACATGTAACTGTTTTGTTTTCAAACTCACAGAATGTTTTCATCCGTTACCCAGAAACCTACCTCCAAGAATCAGCGCTAAGGTACCGACACACCTATGAACCCAGTTAAAAATGCTGCGCCTACAACACAACGGAAAACAAAACAACAACAACAAAAATTGAAGTTACTATCAAATTCCACAGCTACTAGAACTAGAAATTTTCTATATCTTGCAAACTATTTCTTAACAAAAGGCGGCCGCTCAGTTCTTTCTGTTTCCGAAGTGTCTGTGAAAAGGATTTAGATAATTTACCAGTCGATCGGAAGATTTATACTAAAACAATTAAGTTATTCGCTCTCGACCTCTATGCGTGATAGTTGACACGGGCTGCGCGATAGAAATCTCGAGCTCATAAATTAATTGTCTGGTAGAATGGAGGGAAAACATCCGAAACAAAAACTTTAGTCTCTTAGTAAAGCGGTAAACAACAACATTCTCTTGAGATATAGACTCCCCGGCGTCCGAATCCAGCCCGTGTGCAGCTAGGTTCGAATCGTTTTCACTACATAAGAATTGGTAAAATGAATTCGCCACCCTACCTCGGTTCACCCGGATGTGGTCTGAATGCCGCCATGATTGGCTGAGCAAGTGCAAGGGCGAGAACGACGATACCAAAATAAGGGTGCACTCCAGCCCCCTAATAAAACAATGTTAAATGCATATGGATAGTTAATTACTAACTTAAACGTGAACGGTGTGAGCCGTATACTACCATGTCAGACTCGAAAAGTTGAGCCTTTCCGCGTCTCAGCAATACGAAAATCAGGTTTTCTTGCAAACCGTAGTCGCTTTGTGATATAAAATGATTCGCTTCAGAACAGTTTCGACGGAGAATTTTAGTCAAGTCTTTGCCAGACTGAATCAATAATCAAGCAGTCATAAACTGTATCCATTCCGTCCCTCTAGCTATACCCAAAAGCCTCCGCCCAGATCGAAAAAGAATCATTGTTGCGGAAAAGTTGTTTCCCTACATGTTTTCCGTTGCAATTGGTGCGCACATAAACATTTCATGAAGAAGAAAAATTTGCTTATGAGAAGCAAAATTTGTTACTGAAATTATCATATGTTTTTCGTCGTTTGCACACAATTTTGGAAAGCAATGTTTCCACCAAAACGTTTCCTGATTTGCAGAGATTTTGACTTAATTTTATGACTTACCGATGACCAGCCTTTCACGTGAACAAAGATCACAACTATCCCTGCTACTGTCAACAGTACTGTTATTGTCATCAGTGTCCGATGAACCTGTTAATCGTAAGATAGAACAGCTACGGTGAACGCAAAAACTGCAATGGATTTATGAAAAAACTCAAAGTAGGAGCTAGAACTTTTTATTCCTGCATCGAGTCTGACAGAGCTGTCTAAAATGATCAGGCTGTGAAGTAGCATTTGAAGAAATCAAAACTATTATACCCTCCACTGAACTTGTTAATAACGTGCTTGAGTATTTGAACAGAATTTAAGCATCACCAAATTTGACACTTTAAGTATGACTTTGTTGACTGATATACAGAGAACTGGCCAAGTTCGCAGGCCCACGGCATCAAATTAGGAAGCGAAACTTGGGAAGAAACTTTTTGAGAGACATAGTCCAGTCAAAAATGAGCTGAAAATCAAAACGATTCACAAAATCGTCAAATCATGAGTAATTGCCAAAGTAATATCACCAGATACTAAACACTTCATCAATTCAGACAGGCGTGGTTGAAAGAAAGAACTTAAAAGTAGGGTCTTAAATTCGTTGCTTGAAAAAGCATCAGACTATAGAACGTTTTGTGAGACAGTATAGCGTGAGCCACTTTTATTCTACTTTTGTTTTAGAATTGATACCAACCGCGAACCAAGCTTTCGTCCCCAATAATTGTTTGGGTTCCCAGACTTCGCGCATGTATCGTGCCGTGAACAAACCCACAAATGCAAATAAAATCCAAGCAAGTGTCATCAGAGTTCCTGTGTCAGATGATATAAAATCAAGAAGTTAGCATGATGCCCACAGGATAACTCTCTTAGCTCTCTTTGTTCCAAATACGGGAACTATCAAATTTATCCACTGAGGTTAGAGGACAGATCCTATTACGATAACTATAAGCAACAATGGGTGGCAAAGTAGTTGAGACACTTTTAGAAATGACGCTTTGTTTAATGCCTTATTCTCTTTCAAATACATCTCACGATGATGATTATCTAACACCCCTGAGCTGTTGTCTGCGCAGTCTTGCAGATGAAAAGAAGCAGCATAGTTTGAGATAATCCCACGTTTTGATATTCATTAATTGGATTGATTGACTGACTGACTGACTGACTGACTGATTGATTGATTGATTGATTGATTGATTCAGGGAAGAGGGGAAAATTATTCTAAGACCCTCAAAAATCGAATTTTACAGCGAAGTGTCTCGACCTTTCTGTCGCCCGTTGAAGCTCCCTCGTGTTTTATTTGTCCTTCCTTCCTTTGTCATCTGTTCGATATAACAAGAAATTATAAATGTCGAACAGTTTACTTCACCTAAGAAAACAAACAAAGGAAGCGGTACCACTTCATAAGTCAGAACATTGTTTCTTATAACCTCCTGCCATTTAGCGTGTCTTTCAGCAGAATTGCGACTAGCCATGTTTAAGAACAATTTTCGCTAAGCGTAGCTGCAGAATTATTATTAGTTGATCAACTCCTGGGCCACCAGATTAAATCATTCAGGTTGTCTGTGGTAATGCTGATGGTAATGAGCGACTCTTCATTACACAGCTACTCTGATTAGTTAAAGTACGTCATCATCAGCGTTATCGTTTTTACCGTGGACGATAATGTTTGTATTTATTCCATCCTCTGAAGATGCAGAGACAGCCTCCGTGACATTTATTCTAGAGGCTGTAGATTGGCGGCGACTATGTATTTGAATTGCACCTTAAAAAAGTAGAAAACGTAAACAAAGTAAACGTGAAATTACATTTAACAAAAAGGAAGTCTGTAGTGGCCAAAGGAGCAGAAGCTCTCTTGAAGTGAAATTATTAAACTGACATACATGCAACATACATCACCTTTATTTGAGTGTCTCAAAATTTTTTAGCTTTTAGAACTAATTGGGAACTCTAAAATAATTATCTAACTAATAAATAAATAATAAATAGATAAATAATAATATATTATTAAGAGAAAATCTGTATATATACTACGACAAAATAGTTCTAAAAATAGTTAATAGAAGGGTAGTAAAATAGTTAATATGACAATAAAATGATGTGAAGATGACAATAAAATGTACACCAAGATGTTATACCCAATAATGGATAACCAACAATAGGAAAATAACAACAATTTTAAATGAAGTGGTGAATCTGAGTATTTAAAGTGTTTATTTCTGGCTGCCAAGGAGAAAAAGTTAATAACCCATTTTTGAATTGGTTAAAAAGTATGTGTTAAGTCTCAATTGGGATTATTTCGCAAATTTATCAAACTATTACGTTAAAACTTAAGGCCATAATTTGTTATAGAAATTGGTCTTTACAGGGTTTTCTCGAAAGCATGCCTGGTAATATTCACAATGCACATGACATAGATGGACAGATCATTTTATTTTTTCATTACAAAAATAATGATCATTCGAAGCAAGTAAGATCACGTCGTTGACTATTCGCTGATAGAAAACTCGGGCTCGTAGTCCAATTTTTAAACAATACGAGATTGCCCTTTCTCTTGTACGAGCAGAGACGATAGAGCAAAGGTACTTATCTTGACATTCGTACGCTCTGAATCATTTTAATTGAAATTAAAGTATTAAGTAATGTCCAAGGTTTTAAAAACTTCAAAAATGAATTTCTTTGTATTTTTGTGAAAAGAAAAAATACGTTAACCAAAATAAAAACTCACCGTTACTTAAGTCTCCAATCGCTCCCAAAAGAAACCAAGGTTGACTCAGGTTTCTGAAGTTAGATATCCCTGGGTTGATGTCCCTCAAAATTCTAAACATTTCAAGAGGTAGATTAGGTTTTTAATGACGGTTAATTCCGTTGTTGTACATTTCGTAACCTCTTACTTGTTACTTTGGCGCATATTACATCCAAAGCTTCTCTCCTTTTCACGGCTACTGATTAAATATGTAAATCGTGCCTTATATTATGGTGAGGAACCCTCCTTTTTTGCTTGAATAAGGTTTCCGCAAGACCCTGAGCAGAAATCTCTTCTTTTTTGGCGGATTATCTATAAAGTGGGAATAGGGAAATTCACTTCACATCGCGAATTGTTTATCAAGGAAGTTCTCAAAGTAACAATCGCAAATGATATACTAAGACATCGTTGGGAACAGCGATCTGACAGACCCTTGATAGAGCAAATCATTGGTGAAACAGGTGACAACAGGAGTAAGGTGGCAATCTGCCTCTCATAGAGGACCTGTCACGATGGTCCAACGACATATCAGAGACTTAAGGATCCAAGTTTCCCAGACTTTACGTTTTAAGTTTTCTACTCGCGTTTTGAACGTCAAGAGGTTGGTTTTCATTTAAGTCATTTACCTCGAACTCTATTTCCTTGAATTTTGTTTTAAGCCACGTACAAATGCTCAAATAGAATTAAGTAAACCCTTTAATTCTAAAACTTGATTAGAATGCTTAGGCGAATAGCCAATTATCTGGCCTTCCATTGTTTACTGTAGAAATGCACTGATCCTCCGGGCAAATCCAACATGGCGGTGGCTTAAGTTGAATGTGCGTGTCATGATGCTTTATTTCTTTAGAAAGCTACAAATGCTACAAAACATACTTATAGACCCCTTTCAGTCTATTCCCAATCTAGAGGGAAAAAATAAGATTGTTTTGCATTTGAAAGGTTTGTTTCCGAACTCAAATTTGCTTGTTGTGGGCTCCTGATGTGATTGGAAGGAAAACATGAGCGTGAAATCATGCCGCAACAGCAAACCAACCTAAAAGTGCGTAGGTCATAGATAATAAGAACTACCTGCACTTCATCATTTCACCATCTTTTCCTTCCTCAATAACTGTCACTGCCGCTGGTGTCTGAAGTAGAAAAAATCCAAAAACAAAAAATTACGCTACTGTCATTGCACAACACCAACAACTGTCAGACAAATAATTAGTGCAGAATAAGAATAAGATGTCAGGGCCCTTTCAATTTTTTGGTTAATAAAGCTTATCGATGTCAAACCAATTCTCAATAAGATGAGTTTTGCTTCTACATCGTGCTTTGCAAGCTCTGGCGCGCGCCTAGACATAAAACAATCTGTTGGCAGAACCTTTTTATAAGAATATTGGTTTTCCGGCCGAGGCTGAATAGTCTTATTTTTCTGCCGATTTTAGGCTGAAAATGTTCTTTTTGAGGCGTATACATCTTGAATTTGTTGTGATTGAATCGTACAATACAACTGTTAAAGCTGAACAAGACCCGAGTGTATAACATTTCTGTTTCCGAATGTAATTGGTGTCTGAATGGTGTTAAAGTAATTAAAAAGCCACACTGCAGGCATGATATCAGACGCATATAACTTCTTGTAGAAATGACATTAACTTCAAACATACGGCTGATGCTGTTTTTGTTGTTTATTGCCTAGTTTTGCTGTTTTGAAAAAGGAAGAATTTTATACCGTTTAGTTAAAATCATATAATTGTATTGCATTTGCAAATTTTCAGCACAAAAGTATATTCTTTTCAAAATCTCAGCCTCGGGTTCATTCTTAAAATATTCTTAAAATTCCGCAAATTTCAGCCTCGATATTCCTATAGAACATATTCTTACTAGTTGTACCTATCGGTAAGTGCCAACGACTGAATTGAGTTAGGAAACAAGAGTCGATTGAATTTTGTAATATTTATTTGGGATACTTCTAGTATAACAGGTGTTAAAATCAATTCCTTTTAGTTAATGTTTCAAATTAGCATAGGTAATCATACGGTTTCGAGTTCAATTTGGAATTAATTTGCACGAGTGAGTTTTTCAAAAAGCTGAAATTGCACGAACCGCTTCGGCGAGTGTAATTTCAGCCTTTTGAAAAACTCACAAGTGCAAATTAACTCCAAATTGAACGAGAAAAACCGTATGATTACTTATTAATAATATAAACATGAAAAAATTCGCGCGGAGGAAGTTCCGGAAGATCTTTCTTGAAGCCATTTTTTCTCATTTGAGAAAACTTTTTTCAAAGTTTCAGCACAAAATTTTCGTCATCATTTTAAGCCATATCATTTTCTTAGAAAAGTTCCTATTTTCTTTCGGTCAATCATAATCCAGAATTTCGATGTGTAATTTGCACTGGTGTTACACTTTTTGCACTGGTGTTACACTTGAACTGCACTGCTCTTAGCCAATCAGAATCGAGTAATTTTTTCATGTGTATTATTATTGCTGTAATTGAACACAACATTGTTTATTTTTCAACTCAGTGAGTGAACAAAACGCTGAACACTTAATTTTTTTGTATTTTTAAAAATCATACTTGTTACACTTCCAGTATAACAGGTGTTAAAATCAATTTCTTTTCCCTCGTTGGGCGATTATTTTGGTAAGTACTTAAGTAATTTGCCTACCATTCTGCTTTTTGAGGCGTATACATCTTGAATTTGTTGTGATTGAATCGTACAATACAACTGTTAAAGCTGAACAAGACCCGAGTTCTTTTCTGGAATGAATTCGAGTGTTGTTTATTTGGTTCAGGGTAACGCTCAGGATTTGTTCGCCATCCGTTCGACGAATTATTTCGGTAAGTAGTTTGTCGGGCATTCTGCATTTTGAAGGTGAATGTAACTTGGACTTATTGCGACTGAATCGCATGATTGGAAAACCTCATTCAGGTGTTTATTCGAGCGAAAGCGCTCTTTGAGAGTTAATTTCAATCAACGTGTTGACAGAGTTTAAATCGAATCAACGAGTTCACTTCTGACGACCTCTGAGCAAGGTTCTTGAAATTAAAAGAAACTTCAAACCAAACATAAAAAAGTATACCATTAATCACTTAAAAACTTACCGCGAATCACCGAATTGATTGCAAATAATCCTTTAAAAACACGTTCAAATTAAACAAACAACATTGATAATCCTCGTCATATTACATGCAAGCTTGTCTTACACCGTTCTCTGTTCAACACTTTTGTCTCTGTGGAAACGCGTTAAATCGAATTTACATGCACCCCATTGATCCTTTACTAACTTTTTTTACATTTACCTTCAAAAAACAGACGCTGTGTCTCTATGTCCGGCAGCTGGGCAGATTTTCAGTGTCCGAATTCGGAAGGCTGCCGGCCGGTTGCCGTGGCGCAGTGGTAATAGGTATCGCTTGCCATGCCGGTGACCAGGGTTCGATTCCTCTTGGGGTCGCCTGTCATAAAGCTCTTTTAACGTTGTTTTACTTTTTTAAAAAAAAACCGGTCCGGCTGCCGGACATGTAGCCACAGCGCCGGGGCCACAGCGAAAAGCAGAATATCAGACAAACTACTTACCGAAATAATTCGTCGAACGGATGGCGAACAAATCCTGAGCGTTACTCTGAATCAAATAAACAACACTCGAATTCTTTCCAGAAAACAACTCGGGTCTTGTTCAGCTTTAACAATTATACGATTCAATCACAGCAAATCCAACACGTATACGCCTCGAAAAGCAGAATGGTAGGCAAAATAATTGCCCAGCGAGGTTCCGCATGCAGGAGAGCTGAACAAATATCGAAGCCTTGTAACGCCACAAAGAAAAATAATGTTCTCATTGGTTCGTGCGATATATCGACAACATCCGGCTACATCCTACTATGGCCAAAAAAATATAACTGAACCGGATTACATGAAAATCGAGCTGTAGATCTGAGATTTTTTCTGCATAGCCATCAAACTACGCACGGCTCTATATCCTGCCGCCTCGACAGGCTCGCGTTTTCGCTCGCCTGTCTCGTCGGCAATAGAAAAGAAAGAGTTAATTTACTAAACCATATGAAACCGACTGAGAGTAGACGTTCCTCATCAAATTAACGACAAAAGTTGTTGTAATAATAAAAGAGAAAGTCAGTACTTACCGGAGTGGTCCTAACGGGCGTAGACCTCCCTGAGGCATAATAATGACCACTCAGATCTGCCTTGCTGACGCACATAAGGATGTCTGTATCGGGCTGTGAATTGAAAGAATGCTATATCACATATCAAAATGCTTTTATGACGATTGCAAACTTCAAAACTTATTTGTTAGGGGAATTCTTTTGATAAAAACAGCATATTTCCTGCTAAATGTTACAAGATACAATGCAAATAGCAATTAACTTAATATTCCCTGAACATGTATGCTAGAGTCCTCAGAATAAACCTTTTTAGATACAATTTTGGAATAGCTCTTTAATGCGAAAGTGGCACTTTAATTCAGTATCCAGGCAGTACAGTTAGTCCTTTACATAAGCCTTATTGGCTTCCCTGGGTTTCCTTGCCTAATATACATTGTTATAACATAACTAAAGCAAAGCGATTTGCTCATGGGTGTACGCTGCTGACGTGTGTGCTAATGTTTACAAAGCAAATCTTTTGACAGACATTGTTTCCAAAGTAATGGCCGACGTCCTTCTGCCAGAAATGCGAAACTGTCTTCACAGTTGTCTGAAGATGAAACTTTATCGAGTTACTGGTGTGCAGTCGGTTGTCATGAATGAATTTTCGCGCGCTTGTTTCCTCTTGTCATGTAAGACTACACGAACATTTTTCTGTGATGTAGCTCAATAAAAGGACTTCTGTTGTTGCAGTGTCTCAATGTTATGTTATAAAACAAATAGTAAACGCCATAGCGTGCACTATTGAGTTATGGATGCACTTGGGAGGTTTGCTAAGCACTTAAGAAGCTAGAGTCGCACTCGGCTATCGCCTCGTGCGACTCTTACGCTTCTTTCGTGCTTAGCAACCTCCCGCGTGCATCCATAACTCAATAGTGCACGCTATGGCGTTTACCATTTGTTAATTAGTATACACCACACAAGTGAATAGTGCTTTTTGCGCGCTCTGATTGGTTAACTCGGAGGTGATTAGCAAGTTCTATTCACCTCCGAGCAGCCGGCGCGAGAGATTTTAAAATTTCCGACCGCTTGTCACACATAAAATAACGTTTTGGTCCGCTAATTATTCAGCTTGTGTGGTATATACTAAAACAATTATTCACCTCAGTGTCGGTGAAAGTCATAGATATTTACCTCCACTTCGGTGAATAATTGTTAAATATGTTGTAAATATATCCATAAAGCGCAAAAATAAAACAAGAACGAGTACAGGAACGTAATAAACACGCCCCTTTAAAACTACAACGTTTGCATCGTTTGATAGGCGGTCTTTCCCCATCATAGTCGATCTGATCCAGGCCGTCTCCCTAGTTTCGAAATCAGCGCCATATATTTACGTCAAGAGAAGTAAGAGATTAAGTAGAGGATAGAAGGAATCCTCATAATAGACCATATTCGTGTTCCCGGTATTGGACTGGAACTAGCTTGCAATGGAGGCTCGTGTGGAGAAATATCATTAAAAAAAGGATTAACACTTGAAAAGACTCCCCGCATTAGCCTAATAAAGCGTTCCCGATGTGACAGACACGAAGTGTTATACACCGGAGTTCGCCAGGTCAATAAAATGGAGTACACATCGGTGATCATCAGTCAGCAGGAGTCAACGAAGTTTATTGAAGGACGGGCTGAGTCACTTATACATCACTTACGGTTAAAACTAGAAATGAATCGACGATTATTAGAGTCGCAAAAGGACACGTAATCAGTGAAACTTCAACAACGGAAAAGGTATCAGAACGACTTACATCTGATCGTCACTCCGGGTGTGGAAACTCCAAAAACAGAGCTTCATAGTCTTAGTTTTAACCCCGACTCTGCGATAAATGAAGCTCCAATCAACAGAAAACGTTGCAATTGAAAAGAGACGTGTTAATCACATTTAAAAATGTTATGTGCCGATCAATAACGAAGCTTCTGACTAGAAGAGATCACTTTTGATCAGTCTTTAGTGTGAGTTGTTAACAAGGAGTGTCCCTTTATGAACTTTTTCAAAATTGTCATTTTCAAGTTTTTAATGAAAACGAAAGATAAATATCTCAAACACACTTACGACAATCATCTGAGTTTACCAGCCGTAAAATAAGGAAGTGGTGCTTCTAAATTTGAGATCATAAGCTCCTTGGCGATTGATGCTATTTTTTTCTGATAAACTATAGTAGCTACGGGTAAAGTTATCCAAATTATTACCATAATCTGGTCATCGCTAAATCCCACTGCTACCCAGTCACCTTTGCCGCTCAACTCGAACTCTACTTCACTTGAGTTTGTCGCGCTGTACGTCACCAAGAAATCACAGTTATTGCCGCAGTCGGTTGGAAACATAAAGCATCCTTTTTCTATTCCGCAGCCGTCTGTGGTGATCTAAGAAATGGCATTTGAAACAAGGAATATTGTTCAAGCATCGAGAACAAAGCAGTTTTCTTATTTATAAATTTCCATTTATTCAAGTGAGACATTCACGGCTTTTTTAATTACTATTTTCAACAAAACCATTTAATTATTTCACTAGTGCTTTCTTTTGATATAGTAAACGAAAAGTTAATAATATAATTACATCAAAAATTGCTGATAAAACCATCGTTATATGTTCCATAAATGTATCAACACATTCCTAAATTGCAGCAAGGAAACAAATCAGTTTTGATCGATAATCACGACTGAAACTTAGTGATCAACTGTTTTCTAACAAAGTAAATTATGATCATCTTGTGCGCTGATGACAGCATTTTTGTTGTTTGTTAAGTCTTAAGTATCTTTTAGGTAGTCTTTTACATCAGCGTTATTGGTTTCCCTGAGCTTCCTTGCCTTATATATTGATTTTTGTTAATAAATTTTTAAATGGCCAAAAATAAAACAAACAAACAAACAAACAAAGAACCCTCTCACAAGAAGTCAAAGCATCAACAAAACTCGTCAGCAGAAATTAAGACACAAATTTAGACACTGCCAGAGATCTAAAAACTGAACACCTACCGTGAGACAGTTCAGCTCTGTTGACACCAAGATCAGCAAGACAGCAATCAATAAAATACGCTGAAGGTTAATAAACATTGAAAAATATACACATTAATGGCACGTAATTAAAATGAGTGGCAATTGATTGCTTTTAAACCGCAAATAGAGAAATTTAAAATAAAAATGCAGATGCACACTGATTGATTCTCTGATCAGTAAGACTCAAACTTGTTTCTCTGCCACAATTAAAACCGGACATGCATGCACTCTTTGTCTGTAAAGATTGAAACAAAATAATAAAAAATCTTGTCTCCGCATGAAAAGTTGAAGTACTTAGTTTCTTAAATTAATCGAGACATGAATCCCAAACAAACAATGGTTATTTAATAGTGTTGCATCCTGAAAACGTGTTAATGGATAGCGTTCAATATTTTAGAAACTGCTTTAGTTTTGAAGTTCCGTTATTTGTTAAATCTATTTATGGACTTCAAACAGACAAATACGGCAAAGAGGTAAAATGGAACAAAGTAAAACATCAGCCAGTATTGTTTTAAGAGGTATTGTGAAACCACCGGCTTCTATGTCATCCATTCGGGATTGCTAAGAGTCCGTGTTAGCATTTTGCGGAGAAATATAAATGCAGTAGCCATTTATAAAGTTTATACTTAGAATACTTTTTTTAAAATTGAAAGTGCACAGCCACAAAACGGAAACAGTGACCAAACAGCGGGTAGGAAGAACCAAGGCATTGTTTAAATCGTCGATTGGGTACCGTCGATGATCTTCGGTATTCTCACACTCTTGAGTCAATAAAATTGTAACCACAAGCTCCTAAATTTACATGCACAGATAAACACCTTAGCGGTCTGGCGTTCTGTTCAAAGGAGCAGATGATATGTAAATGACGCCGGCGATGAATTTATTCATGGCTTTCGAAGATATATTGACTCTCCCTGCAAACAACTGAATACAGGTTATTCTTTTTCTATTAACAGCAACATCGTCGATGGAGCCATATAACACTGAATTTAAAAAGAAAGTGAAGAAAGAGGACAGTAAGAACTAAAATAAAGTCGTTCAATCCCTCTGTGGTTTATGTTATTATTCCGTTCAAGTCGAATTTGACAACCATATCGTTAAAGGCTGTGTATTTGTTTTGTTTTTAACCACAATATTCAAATTTTTTCGTAGTCACGAAACCGTCAACCGTCAAATAACGTCCCGGTGTATTCCATCCAAAACCAATACGTAGAGAAACGGTATTTACTCGATGTAACGGCGCATTCTGTGAAGAACTGACCGGGTATTCTATAGCAAGTTAACCGCTAAATGATGATGTCTTCTGAATTAACTTAACTGTCAGATGAAAGTCAGTGTTTTAGCTTACCTTTGTCAAGTTCAACATTGCCGAAAGTATTCGCTTATTTCAGAGTAGCGCTCACTCACACAGCAGATGATCTAAAGTTACTTCGGTCTCTGGTGGCGATATCAGTCGTCTTGTCTCCTCTTTTGCGAATCAGGCATCAGAAGACTACAAGACTGTGAATTTATACGAACGTCCAAATACTTTGTATGCGCTTAAATTATCTCTTATTGCCATGGAAGCGCAAAACAAACGAGTGCTTTTAAAAATCATATTGCATTGTCATGGTCAACTAGTTTGCTTCGTTTTGGTTTCAGTTCATTTTTATATAGGTTATACCCAAAATATCCTTGGAGATAATTTTTTTCGTGGTAAAAAAAATCAGAGTTAAATCCGCCTGAACAAAAACGCGACAGAGTTAACTGTGAAGCTAAATGAAATTTTTTTGCTGCATTCAGTGAAAGCTGTATTTTGATGAACACAAAGATGAAGGATTTGTTTTGATTTCCTCTATGGTAATGTATTTGCAGCATCATGGATCATCTGTTTTGCGTGCGTACTAAGAAAAGATAATCATTCGTGCGTACAACCTATAGAATACAACCGCCAATCAGGAAATGCTTTCGTCATAGGAATAATTAATGGTCGGAATCATGACTCATCAGTCTGCCTTCCGGAGTCACGCCAGACTCTTTTTTTCACCGTCCTCACCCGCACAGGGTAGAATATGGAATAAGAACAAGCTAACGCCAGGTTGCTTCCGTGACAATGGGAGATTGGTACGCCTGCTTCGGAAATTGCCACGAAAAAACCGCGAGCTGGTCACGTTGTGAGTTCGTAATATACCCGTAGATGATCAGTCATGTCTTCATATCTTTCTCTGCAGTTCAAATATATGATATTTCATATATTCACTAGTATCTTCATCATCTACGGGTATATTACGAACTCACAACGTGACCAGCTCCCGGTTAGCTTGATAGCTCAGTTTGGTAGAGCACTGCACCGGTATTGCAGAGATCATAGCCTGCGCAAATGCAACATTTAAGTGAGGAGGCATACCCAGAAAATCTTTGACTTTCTGAGTCCTCTACAATGGTAGGAAATGCATTTTTAATGCGAAAGTATAAAGACGTCCTGAAATTTGCGAGGTGCGGAACACAAACTGGGTGTAGCGTGGAAGAGCACGAAACAACTAATCACGACATTGAACCAGACCACGTTGCAATTCGACAAAGGAACGTGAAAAATACGAAACAACGCCCTTTAAAGCCCGATTATGCATCTTGAAAAGTTTAGCCTAAATTTTTCGAGTTCTTTGTTTGCAATCCGTGTTAATCTTCTCCATTATAACCATGCTTGCTTTTATGAGGTTTATTATTCTTTTTGGTGTTTTTCTATCTTAGTAAACTACCATTTTCAGGTTCCCTTCAGTTTATTCAAGGTAATTTTGTACATGGCCATAATAACTCAAAATGCGTTGACTGATCTCCTTTAATGGAAGCTTCACACAACTCTGTTAACGAACACATGGGTAACATAATTAGGTATACAATCATACAATGATACACTAAGGCGGCTTATATTAAGGAATCTTGTATTCTGTTTTAAGCTGTCCTCAAATTCATTGGATTGAGTTGTTCAATGTGATGTAATTTGGAATTTGTATTAAAGATTAGAGATTAAAGATATACATTCCCCACCGTGGGGAGGCTTAAGACCCCCACCGCTCTCCTCCCGTGCATGCGCGGTCATTGTGCACGACATCATCCTGACGTTATCATTATCACTTAACTATTCTCTGACAAAATTTGCGTCTACTACACATGTATGTACATGTATGAAATTGGGATAATATATTTAACTCGGCTCCATCGCTATCTTACCACAACACCACACCCTAAGAATTTAATTCAAATAATATCATGGGTGACAAATTACTCCTTAATTTGGGCGCGAAATTAGAGCGTTAATTCATAATTTCACATGTGAAATTACAAAATTGCCATGGCAACATCTTTTGTATCTCGACCAGTGCCAAGATGGCGTCGAGATTTAAGACGGTGACCGTTGAAGAAGATACGGAATTAAAAGAAGCAGCAGAGAACTTAAATACGCGAAAGAGTACAATTAACTGGGTGAGGTTTTTTGAGAAGTGGTGTGACGAAAGTAGCCTTGAGAAAAACCTAGAGATGATTCTTCTTGAGCAGTTGGATAAAGTACTCGAGCGGTTTTACGCCTCCGTGTGTAAACAGGACGGAACCGATTACGAACCTGGGTCCCTAAAAGTGATGCAAGCAGCACTTGACCGCCATTTGAAAGAAAAAGGTTGTTCTTTTTCAATTGTAAAGGACATGGTAACCGCAATTGATCACGTCGGCCTGAGGTCTATGTTTTGACCAAAAAATTTACTCTCAGTAAGTAAAAATAAACGAGTCTGGTTCTCGGGTGCATGTGAACCAATTCAAATGAAATTCATACAGATGGTAGACCCACTCTCCCAGTTTATAAAATTCGTCGTTAAAGTATTTTGGGTTTTATAATCAAGAAGGCAATGCTCGTCCTACTATGTTGCCTGTCATTCATTTTGACAAGCACGAAAAACAAGCACAACCATATTCGTAATTTCTCCGAAAGTACTCTTTCCCAAAAAACCAAATTAGCAGCAGAGCTTACATAGATATTGAAGTTTCTAAATATCACAAAATCTATTGGGGAAAATTATATTCTGGCCCTGGGTGTTGAAGACATCCGAGGCAAGTTGCAAAAAATTGCAAAATTGGAAATTTTGAGGGCTTTAGTGTTTGGCTCAATCAGGCTTTAGATAGAGAATATCAGCTTCAGAAGTATTTTCTATCATCTTATCTGTTATCTACATTTGATTGATTAGGTTTTGGCCAACGAATTTGATGAAATATAAATTGAAACAAAGCCTACCTTGCAACTCTTGGGAATTTCTTCAGGATGCTTTTGTCGTCTAGTATGGGTCTCTCCTCAGTTCGCTCGCTCCATTTTCTTGACCGAATCTTGCACAGACTCTAGCGGAAAGGTCAAATCTAACTGGCTAGCCTCACCGAACATGTACTTTTAGACCACAGATGATGATGCATTAACCCGAATAAAGAACAGTCGAACAGGTCAAACACAGTCGTGTGTCGAGTATCGAAATAATTCATCAATACAATCCAGGGCTTTTTCCGCGGCGGCACCAAGGCTCTGGAATAAACTACCCCTCCAGATCAGACTTTCATCATCAGAGGCAGTTTTTAAGGCTAATCTTAAGACTTATCTTTTTAAGCGTGCATTTGATTTGTAGTTTTTACTTTTTATTTGTAGCCTAATTGTATTATATAGCGTATTTAATTCTTAAGATTTTAACTTTTAGGATTTAGGATTTTAGGTTTTTAAAGAATTAGGATTTTAATTTTAAAGTATTGTAAAGCGCCATGGACAATTAGTGGAAAATGGCGCTATATAAATGTATATATGTATATATGTATATATGTATATATGTATATATGTATATATGTATATATGTATATATGTATATATGTATATATGTATATATGTATATATGTATATATGTATATATGTATATATGTATATATGTATATATGTATATATATAAAAACGGTTATAAAATGCCTCAAGCCAACAAAGAATGCCACTGCGTCAGGAGGATCAATGAAGATTCACAGTCCAAGCCTCACCGCAAAAATGAATTTAAAAACGTTTGATAAAGCAAGGACGGACAACTTCTGACGGTAAAAAAAGTTAAAAAGTTAAAAATTTAATAGGTTAAAGAAAAGGGCATGCGCACCTTCAAAGACTGGCTGCTTTATTACAACAATCTTGATGTGGAGCCCGGCCTCGAGGCGCTCGAAAAGATGAGAAACTTTTACACTGAAAAGGGAATCGACATTCTGAAAGACGCGGTGGGCATGCCAGGATTCAGTTTTCACTATTTGCTCCACGGGGCGATCAAGCGCGGCGCAGACCTTTACAGCCCTGGCGAAGAGGCTTACGAAATGCTCAAAGGGGCGGTTGTTGGCTGACCGAGCCTGGTTTTCACAAGACGGCACGAGGCCAGTGTGACACGGATAAGGTCGCATCAGTTCGAAGAACCGCGTCTTTGCAAAAAGATTCTCGGTTTCGACGCCAGCGCTCTCTATCTCTCAACCATGCTCAGAGAAATGCCTTGCGGGAAGGAGAAGGTCGTGCACTACGACGATGACCGCCAAGCGGAAGCGGCCGAAGTTCTGATTCGCCGGCCTGGTCGTGGTGAATGTCAACGCGCCCGCGCCGGATATACGTTTTGTGCTTTTCCATCTCTTTTGTGACTGCGCCCATGAATTTGCGCCCGGGGTCAACCTGCAGCATTTCAGGCCATTTGAGAGGCTCGTGCTTGTAAATCTTCTGAAAGGCCTGGGCGGCCTCATCAGAATTTTTCGAAGTCAGGGGTTCGGCCTCTTTGTAGCGACTGGCCACGTCGACAACGGTGAGAGCGTATTTGAAAACTTTGCGGCCACGAGGGAGCTTGTCGTGCGGCAGAAAAACAAGGTCCGCCTGGTGGACCTTGTTGGGTGTTGGAACGTCGAATTTCGGCCGAGGAATTCGCTTCGGCGCCGAGAGGTATATCTGCCAGAGCGCTTGCCTGATGAGCCACTTTTTTGCAGTTTCTTCAGGTACCTTGGCGGCCTCGACTAATTTTTTGATCGCGGCGATACCTTTCCAGTAGCCCTCGGGGCCGTAGTAAATCTTTACGAGTTTGGCGTCCATATAAGTAAGGCGTAAAAAAGTTTAAAGGAACCGGACGGCTGCGTAGCCCAGAGCGAGAGCGCCGGCGCGCACGAACGCGAGTTCGCCCTTTTTCTGCTGCTCGCTTGGCTGATAGAAATCTGAGAACTTGGGCTCCTTGGGGAGTACCATCTGTTCGTCAGGATGCGCCTGGCTGTAAAGTTTGAAGGCATAGTCGGTGTTGGTGAAGTTCTGCTTGGCCTGCTCCTTTGTTTTGTTCGGTCTCGCGTGTATTTGGCGTAAACAGCTTGGTACGCCTCGAGAGCTTTGTCGTGGCGCTTTTTTTCTTCAAGCGCGGCTTTGTCGCCCCCGCCAAGCGCCCTCGCTAGATAATTGCCACCGATAAAAGCCGTGGCGTTCAACACAGCTCCACCAATCATGATCGCGATGCTCGCCATTGTATATGTTGTAAATCTATTTTTAATTGTTCTCGTATGGCGGCGGCGGGGGTTCGTATGGAGGAGGTGTCGGGCATTTCTCCGGTAATGGGAATTCTTCAGTATCAAGATCCTCAAAAGCGGAGTCTTCATGGGTGCAAATCTGAACCGACCAAACAAAATTTATGGCATCAGCGGTATGACGGGTTACCTTGTATGCGAAAAATAACAGCGCAACCGTTGTGAGGGCTTTGATGGTGAAATAAGAACACTCCATTGCGTTATTATAAGGGTTTTTTTTCTAAACGTTGACGGGGAGAATTTTTTGGTCCTCGACGTACTTTTTGAGCGCAATGTTGCCCGCCATGACGGCGGTGAACTTCACGTAATTCATAAAGCTGCTGCTGAGATCAGAAGTGAAATTCTCTTTCACAACCTTTTTTGCAACCCAGCCGAGGCCTGCGGCTGATCCCGTGAGAGTTGCGGCGTCAATGCCGGTCTTGACAAGCTTGTTGTCGGACATGGTGCGTTCGATATAAGGAAAGAACAAAAGTTTAAAACAAAATTAATCTGTCTTCTCTTCTTTTTCTTCCATCCTTTTCTTATCTCCAAGTCTTTTAATTTCTTCTTCTATCCTCGTCTTCTCTTCTTCTTCTTCTCTTCTTCTCCTTCTTTCTTCTCTTTCTTTTTTCCATCTTGTTTCCTTTTCTTCGGTCGTTTCACACCACATTATGTTGAGAAGATGCAAGACTCTTTCACAAACCTTTTTGTTGAAGTCGTACCACAAAATCCCTATGCCAAAAATTGCGGCTGAAGACAAGAGACTATTCGCAATGTGAAGTTTCGGCATCGTGATATACTTCTCACTCAAATGTTTAAAACATTTTTTTTTAATCCTTTTGCTGCGCGGCTTCTTCTTCTTCTTCTCGTATCAAGAAATGGTCTATTGTAGTGGGTCCGTTTTGGTGATTTAACATAAACAATAGCCCTTTTGTTAAACCTAAACAATAGCCCTTTTGTTATTAGAAGCACCGAGTTCTTTTCCGAAGCTTAGCGAGAAAACTTGTGATCATCGGAAAAGTTGTCGGCATGACAAATTAACTACCTTAGAAGAATGAGGAGTGTAATTTTTGTTATCACAAGATCAATTTCCACCAGGGGAGCCCAAAGGGACACTTGACCGGCTGTATGGCTATCGGCCAGACTCTCATCCCTGAATAAAGTAAGAGCTTTAGGCCTATTCCAAGCATCGTACCACTGCCGTGCCGAACTAAATTCAAGAACTTAATTTGACTTAAGCACGTCAGTTGCACAACGTATATTTTTGTAATCGGCTATTAAGGCATGGCCCGCCTAGATTAGCCTTTGCTAGTTGCGGGCATGGCCTTTTTTTGTAAAATATAAATTGAAAGTAATAAAGTGTGTGTGAGACGTTTGAAACCATTCAGTTCGGCCAGCTGAATTACTTAGTACAGCAGGCATTGCCGTGTCGCGACTTTGCTTCAAACGACGTGCTCTTGCAGGGACCCACTGAATTCGTAGCCTGTTACCAGCTGCCGTTACTTTCTATCATTTAAAATGGTCTTAAGCAAGGCAAACTTCGTCCCATCTTCGGCGACTGAATTAAATTCGACGTTTGAAACCACTGCCGTTCTTAAGTTGTCATACCACTACTGGGCCAAATTCATTTGAGTTCGTCACTGCAGTAGCACGACGTTTGGAATAAGCATTAGCTTACAAGTTTGATTGGCAATGTTCGCTTTTATATCGCTTTAACTTGGCAAAAGATAAAATGATTTATTTACTTGTACTAGCATGACAAAGTATTATTAAACTTAAACTTAAACTTAAACTTAAACTTAAACTTAAACTTAAACTTAAACGGCCGGGACAAGAACAGAAGTTGAGGAGGAGTGATTGATGTAATATATTTCTATGTGTTAATAAATTTGGCCTTCATAAATTTTTTGACTTATTTTGTCGTTGTGATGATATCAGGCAAGAGAAAAAGCGGCCACTGTGCACGACGCTTCGTTTCTTTGTTTGTCGCGTCCAAAGCAGGCGGCGTAAGTCAAAAGAAAAGAAACAAGTGCGATTTCTAAAAGTCGATTAACGGTTTTGTTTTTACCTAATTAAAAAGTGAAAAAGACAGCGGCCTCCGAAAGAGCAAAAGTTTACACAACTCAGTTATCATTAGTGCAAGCAAAATATTACCAAGTGATCGTAGATTTTCTTCGGATTTTTTTTCGTTGCCTGTGGAAAGCGGACATGATCGTTCACAACAAGTTCAACATTAAGCTTACTTCGCACACTTCTGTAAACACGCATCCAGTTTTTTTGTGCCTCCTATTTTTCAAGCTCCTATGTCTTTCTGTTTGCTTCACTACAGAAAAAGCGTGAACAGTGCTAAGAGTTGTTTTTCGCTCGGTAGTTTTCACTGCGTGAAATGAGTAATTTCGTGGAATTTACGTGGCCGTGAAATTCCTCGACACTCGGCGAGTCCGAGATCAGAACGTGATGTGTCAAGAAACGTGACGTGTCGGAGAGGGCCATGTTCCTGATACGTACGTTGCGGCGTGTCAAGAAAAACCATGGCCTGGGTACGTCATGTGCGGCGTATCAAGGGAAGCCAGGACTCTGATACTTAACGGCACGCGGTTTTAGTTTAATCAGCCAAATTAAGTGACGGAGCTTATTTCTCGTTACGCGGAAAGTAGAATTTTCGGATGTGCGTTTCGTTTGTTCGTTTCAGAATGTTCAAATACATACAAACAACAAAAACAACAGCAACAATAACAGAATGCTAAATAGCATTTTCATCACGTCCGACTACAATTTTATATTCTAGTATTTAAAATCTACTTATCGCAGGGCTCTTTTAGAATACTACCCTGGCTACTGAATATAAAACCCTTGTTTAAATAAAGTGCTAAAAAAACCGCAGTGGAACATCCCTTCTCACCGACCTACGTGGTGGCGCAACTCACCAGTTTCGCAAAGCTTGAGAGCGGAATGCCCTAAGATTGGTTGCATGGGAGGACTTGCATCGGGACGCCAAACCCATTTAACGCTGCCGCGTATTTGATGCAAACCATGGAACCCTCATAGGAGGCCTCTGGCCGATCTTAAGCTTGTAAAGATTGAATATTGCAAAATCTATTTATTTAGACCGACTAGTGGTTTTCCATCATTGTGGTTACCACTGTTAGTCTGAAAGCATCAGCGCGTGCGTAATTATAGAGAGTGCCCTCAACGAAATTTACCAACCAATATTTCTTCCAGTCGGTTAACTTCGGCAAAATCCCTAGCTACCAATAACTAAAGGACTATCGTGTAACGCTTAATGCGAAAAGTTGGGCCCGAACCAAAGACTATTTCTTGATGGTATGCCACAGTAAAGAGGGGATCAAGGGGAAGAAGATATGTTGGTCACTGACTTTTGTTTTATTTGGTTGCTCTTAAAGGAGCCGTTTTGTGTTTTGTTGACGCCGGAACGCTGAGTCTTCGATAGCCGCAATGGTGACCCCTACCAGCCACCCCAGCGTAACAATTTACACACAACAAATTGTACCCGTAATACCTCCCCTCGGGGGAATTTGTAGTTACTTCGCTTTTTACGATCGTTCAAATTTCCCGCTCGAGAAATTTTGAAAGTCCCTTGAGCATTTTCAAGCTACGCCGCCATTGTTCAAAAATGGCCATATTAGGTTGATTTTGGGCTGTAAAACAAAGCCTTTTGTTACCAAATGGACCCGCTTTTCTTGATACGCTTCTTCTTCTTCCTACGCTTCTTCTCCTCCTATTATTTCTGATAGTCTTCTTATTATTTCTTTTTCTCTTCTTTCTATTATTTCTGTTAGTCCTCTTTTTATTTCTTCTTTTCTTCCTATTATTTCTGATAGTTTTCTTCTTACTTCTTGGTCTATTTCTCTTTGTCTTTTTCTTTCTTCTGCGCCCTTATCGGCAAACATTTCGTTGGAAAGCTGCACCACCTTTTTGACAGCATTTGCGGTGAATTCGAGCCATAATACCGTAATTCCGCCAATTGCGGCTGTAGAGGTGAGAAGATGCGCAACGGATGGGTTCGACATCGCGATATACTTTACACGCAAATGTTCAAAGCATTTTTTTTAATCCTCTTGGCTGTGTCGCGCGAGCAGGTTCTGGCTCGACACTCGCGGGCTCAGGCGCTGGCTCCGGCGTTTTGAATTTGTCGAACGCGGGCTTGGCCATTGCCTTGAGCTCTTCACGTTTGTAATAGATCCCGAGCAGTGAAACGCCAATGCCGCCAATAGCAATCCATTGGTTGGTGCTAAGGCTGCTGCTCTTTGGGCTTTCGCTCTTTGTGCTTTCGCCTTCTGTTGTCGGGGATGGCTCACGGGCTGGCTCGGGGGCAGCTGTGGCGGCTTTCGCCTTATTTTCCGCGTGATAAGCCTCGGCATCTTTCTTCTGTTGTTCACATGCCTGCCGCGTTCTTTCGGCAACCATTTTTCCGGCGGCCACACGCTTTGGATTTTTTACTCGCTGCGTGGTTGCAGTTGGAGTTGTCGCTTGCTGTGTGATATCGCCGGCAGGTGCTGCCTTGGTCTCAACCTGAGGCGCGTTCTCGGATTGTTCGGTTGACATTCTGAAGCGAACCGTATTCTAAGCAAATGAAAAAAGTTTAATTGTTAACAATTTGACAGCAATCTCTCAGCAGTTGTTATCGAATGCTGGCCAGTTATTCTGAAGTTGCCGATCCGGGTACTTCATCAACGCCCTCAAGCGGATATCCGTGTTCATCACGAGAAGGATGGCTCTGCTCCGGCAACTGTGGACTAAAATCAACATGTTTAGTGGCTATGAACACCGCGTTGGCCGCAGCAAGAAACCGGCCGCACTTCAAAGCAAGGTTGCCGGCCAGATTGGAGAGCTCTTTGTTCAAGATGTAGTCGTTTCTGAGCTCTTTCTGATAAGCGTCGATGTCTTTGATTTTGACGGTCATTCCGACCACTTTGGTTGCAAGAAAAATAAAGCTGTCGATCAGGCTTTCTGTTGTCTTGGAGCCCACGTACGTCTCGTAGCGTTTGGTGTATTTCTCGACCTCTTTGTCGCTCGGGTGCTTCACCTGCTCGTGGGTTAGCTGCACTCCGATGGCCTCTTTGGCTTTGCCTGTAGACACCAGCACGGCCAGCTGCTCGCGAAGAGCAGGAATGTCAGGTCCGGGGGCGGTTGGAACAAGGCCACCTGCGGGACCACTCGACGCCTCGGGCTCGGTTTGAAGAAGGTTCATAACGTCTGCTAACGCGGCGTCTTCTCCAGCCATTGTGCAAGGCTATATACAACTTTCATTTTTTTTATTCAAATAACTCTACTTCGTACGGGTGGCGAAGCGCGAACACAAGATAAGAGAACTTTCGCTCTTTCAGCTTTGAAACCAGACCTTTGTACTCATCCGGGGAGAGCTCGCCGGCGTAATCATCGAAGATGGCTTTCGTGGTCCTGGCCGAGGGGGTGTAAAAGAGGACGATCGCCGCCACGTTCTCCCGGAAGGAAGATGTTATGCCGGTCAACTTCTGGGTCAGCACCCAAACGCTGATGCCCATATGCCGGGCAGAAAAGGCGAGATTCACCAGCTCGCCTGTACGCCCTTTCACATCTTTGGAGGCCGCGCAGTCGTCGAGGATTATGAGCGTGTTGGTTCCCTCGGAAAGTCATCTCACGAGCTTCAACCACTTTTCCACGTAGTGCTGTTCGCAGACTATCACACCCATTCTTGGATCGTTTTCGCCAAGCCGGTGGTAGGTCTTGTTGTGTGTGAACGTCGGCCAGATGAGCACGATGTAGTCGAACTTGAAGCGGAACGGGCCGTAGATCTGGTCCACCACGAACCTCGATTTGCCAGAATTAGTCGGCCTCGCGATGAGAGCGTTGAAGGGTAACTTGCTCGGGTCCATGTTCATATTCCCCCCTGTACAGATTCCATCTGACTATTTATAATGTTGAACTGGGTGTCGGCGATGACGAATACGTGGCATTTCACGTCGCCTGAGCCTTCGGTTTTCCGCTCAATTTCCAGCTGGACACCGTCCATACTGTTCACAATCCGCGTGCCGCTGCCGTGCATTTCTTGGTTAACCGTGGAGCGCATATCAATCACAAGCCCGAACTTATCACCGGTATAAAACTTTGTCATATCCATGTGCTCCGTTTTATTTTTTTCTTTCACAAACATGTTGCGGGCCTATTCCCACATGTCCTTGCCTTCGATGCCGCTGTTGTAAAATATGTTGGGCGAGCCGTTGACCGTGACGCTGACTTTCGTCAGAGCGGGGAAGATGAATTTTTCTGAATCTCTTTGGCCAGCAGTATACGGCTCTACAAACAGGAGGAGAAGTGCTTTCAGTGACGTTCTTTGGGCGTTGACTTTGATGGTGAGCCTCGGGTCAATGTCTTTTTTGAAGGACACCTCTTTGTCATGCAACACGTGATCGTAAAGGAACTCTTTACCGTTGAAGTAAACGCTCCGCGCCTCGTCTGCCAGAGTCTTGCTGCGGATCATTTTGTAGTCGAGCTGGATGTTGGTCAGCTTGTATTTCAGCTGGGTTGTGTCGGAGCCTTTGACCACGTGTTTAGCTTCGGCAAGTTTCACTTCGAACATGAGGTCGTTGTAAAGGCCCTGGGGGTAGAAAATACCGTGGTCGGTTAAGATCTGATGGTCCAGCCTGATCCGGTACTTTTTTCCGTAAACCTCGTTCAGCTTGTTTTCAGCGTCGACGCCTGAGGTTTTCTTGTCTTCCCCGTTTGCACGGATCCTCGCTCTGAATCCCTTCGAGAATCCTGTTGTCGCGTTCTTCCTGCGAAAGGAAAAGGTCTTCGAAAGTTTTGTAGATGTCGTACCCAACCGTGTCTTGCAGGGTTGTTCCCGCAAACTTCACGACCAGCCTGTCAACGAGCGCCCGCGTGACGTTCTGGACGAGGAAGTTGTTGGCGTGCCCTCCAGAAAGGTCGATGTCAAAGACAAGCGCTAGCGAGCCCGGCACCAAAACCTCGTTCTCGTTTAGCTTGGGCACGTAAACGTACAGCGAATTGCCGGGGTTGGCTTCAGAGGGGTTAAAGGTGATTCGCTTGACCGCGCGCTCGGCCTTCATGACGTGTACGGTCTTTTCGCTGTACGTTGGGCGAAGGTTCTCTGGAACAACTGACATTGTGTATAAAACACTGGCGATTATTTCTAATTTGAAAAATAATAGGCTTGCAATATATCGCTATGTCGGCGGAAGGTGAAGGAACAAGCTTTGAAAACCCTGCTTATGACCCATACGGTTTGGATGACGAAGGCGGAGATGCCAACGAAACGACTCCTTTTGTTCCAGAAAATTCGTCTACTCCACATGGTAAAGAAGAAATTCCAATGCAGACAATGCTGACTGAAAAAAGCGGGCTGCCTGCAACTTCTTATGCTGAAACCTCTTTCACCGGGGCTCAGACCCTGAGTGAACAAGCGTGGGTTGCTACAAAAGATATCTACCCGGACATGAGCTCAAGCGAGCTTGAGGTTTCATACAGCTCGAAGGGGAAGCTCCAAGTCAAAATGTTTGGAGCTGGCAAAAAAACGTATGACCTGTTTACCAAAGACAGGAGAACGGGGAAAGATCAGATCAATCCGAACCTTTCGCAAGAAATAAAAAAAGCTCTCGGGCCTTCCAAATACGAGAAGGTTCGACAAACGATTTACGAAAAACGAAAAGAGCTTAAAGAGAAGCAATACGAGGCTTCGCAGAAAGAAAAAAATAAAAAGGAAATGGATGAAATAAGAGAAGACATTTAAAAGAAACAACGCCAGATCGAAGCTCTTGAAAATGAAGATGGTTCCCAAGATGAAATTGACAAACTGAAAAGAGAATTGGAAACCCTTGAAACAAAACATCAAAAGGCAAGAAGCGCGTATGAGGGAAGTGCTCAAGCTGCAGAAGATAGTGCAATGTTGGATGAAGATGTTCGGGTGCTGGAAGATTCACAAGCGGTAGATGTTGCAGAAAAAGAAAAAGAAGAAGCGAGCGAAGCTCTCAAATCGATAAAGAGACGAAAAGAATTCCTTGAGAATAGAAGGAAGTTTGAATTGGGAAAGTTGCTGGATAATGAAGAAACAGATTTTACCCCCGAACGAAAAAAAGAAGCAGAAGAAAAAATTTCAGCTATCGAACAAGAAACAAAAAGACTAAACGAAGAAGAAAAAGAGTTCCAAACAGTACTTGGCGCGAGAAAGGAATACATGGAAAAAGAAATGAAACTTCCACAAATTGACAAAGAAGAACTGGAAAAGGCGCAGAAAAAAGACCTTGAGATAATGAACGATAAAGATGCCGCGCCTTACGAAAAAGATGCGGCAGAAGAAAGAGTGGACCTGCGTGACGAAGAGATCCGTCGAGTCACTGCCCGGCTTGAAGAATTCCAGAGAGAAGCCGCTGATGAGAAGTCTCTTTGGGAAAGAGTGAAAGATGTCTTCAAAAAATACGGGGTAACGCTGACGGCAACATTTATCGCCGCCGGGATCACAATCGGCGCTGTCATCGGGGTCCTCACCAGAGGTTTGAAAGCCACCGGTAAGGCTTTGGGAAATGGGCTAAAAGAGCTCGGCAAAAAATTCGCTTCCATATTGCCCGGGCTGATTGGCTCGATTGTGAGCTTTCTTTTCAAAGCTGCGGGCCAAGTCGTCGGGTTTCTGGCCGAGCACACATGGCTGCTTATTCTTGCCGTGGTGGCCTTTTTGTTAGAACAATTTCTTAAGAAGCGGCGTTAACTTTACCGCCAAGCCGTAACAGCAAAGCCGATAATCCTACTACACCGACAATGACAGCTGTTTTGTTAATTTCATGTTGCGATGTTTTATCTGGAGCCTCGGGCTCTATTTTTTGCGCCTGTTGAGTTTCGGCCGAAGCTGATTTCCTTGATTCGGCTGTTGCGGCTTTGTGTATCGGGTTGGACGGATGGCTGTTGGGCGGGTTAATCTTTGACGGGCCGCCTGCCATGAGTTTGAGCCCAGCTTTTTTTGTGTCAGGATTTACCTCGTTGTTGACCCCCAGTTGCATCCCGGAGACCGCCTGTTTCAGCTTGTTGTTGTAGCCGATTGTGCTCGCGGTGTTTATTATCATTTGCGCGGGCATGAGCCAGGCCATGGGGGCTACAGCGAGATTGAGCCTCACCTTCGCTTGATCCACCGCGAGCTGGTACCTTTGCACGCTCGCGGCCAGGTCGGGCTGTGTGATCGCGCTTTCCATCAGCACCAGGAACTCGCTTTGGGCTTCTCTCGCTCGACCGCCCGAACCGAGAATGCTGCTGCGGACGTTGACTTGCGCGCCCAGGATGCAGTAAACGAAAGCCTCAATTGACTGGTTGATTCGAGCCAAGCCAGCCTGCGTCAAACCTGATGCTGCGTTTGGCGCGAACCAGTCCGATTGGGTATCAGAAGCGGCCCCCGGCTCGATGTAATAAATCAAGTCCCCTTGAATAGCTTTCCCGCCTTCATCGCTGAATTTGTTCCATCCCGGGTAAAGGTAGTCAGTTTTCGACGCGCCCGCGCCGCTCACATAGACGTAAACGCTTCCCAGACCGTGGTTTGCCCCGTGCGTGTAGCGGAAATCACTCGAGGGGTCTATGCCGAACTCGCTGCATAACCTTTTGTATGAAGCAACGTCATAATGATTATTGTATTGGTTGAAAGGAGGGTCTCCGGGCAAAGCGCTCATGCTCTGAATTCCTCCTAGCTGGTACAAAATGCGCCTGACCGTGAAATACACGTGGAATTTGTAGAAAGCTCTTATCTGCGGGGGGAGATTCATCCCACTGTCAAAGATTTCGCGAGAAACTCCGCACCCCTGTGTCGCGCAGAAAACCGCGAATTTGAGCTGTTGCGGCCAATATTTCATGTCAGGCCCTCCTAACCAGTGTTTTGATTCGGCTGCAGAAGTGTGCCTGAGTTTGGTTTCTTGAAATATTTCTCGGAATTTTGTCGTGAAATACTGGTCAGGCGTGACGTAGATTTGGATTGCGTCGTTGAATATTTTTTTCAAGCTTGGCGCTTTGCCGTCGAAAGGTACCGCAGGGATGGGCAAAGAAACTTTTGAGCCAAGCGGCGACAATTGGTAAGGAAAACCCCCGCTGTCTCCCAAACCAAGCGCTTCTTTCATTTCGGCGCTCCAATATTTTCTGTCTGAACCGAAGACGCTTTGAAACGAGCCTTCGCTTTCTTTGAAAAACACCTCGGCGGTTACGTTTTTTTTCTCGTCGATCATTATTTGTGAAATGAACCTGCTTTTGTCCGCTTTTGGAAAGCGGTTTAAAAAGTTTGTCCACGCCTTTTTCTTCGCGGCATCTTCTTTTTTCAAAAACTTGGGATCATCGAACCCGGGGTCTTGACCGATATCGTCCCACACATTCGGCATTGTATTTGAACACGATTTTATTTGTTGAATATAAAATGGTTGTTCTCACTATTGTCACGCAACAGAACGGAGGGACAATATCTTTTGAAAAGCCGATACCGAGAGTACATTTCATGAAACTCATTTCTTGCAGTTTGTACAACAGCTGGGACACTTTGAAAAAAGAAGGTTCGGTCTCCTTGGGAGATAAAAACAAAGATAAAGCTTTGTCAGTTAGTAAATTACCCCCAGGGCATTATAATTTAGAAAGAATGGCAAAAGAAATAGACGGTCTGTTCGACAAATATCATTATAGACAGTTGGAAACAGAAATAAACCAACCCGTTGTCCAGCTTGTAATAAAAAATTTTGGGGCAAAACCGATTGAACTTGATCGCGATTTAGCCAATTTGCTTGGTATCGGGCGAAAGTTGGATCTTACAACATTCGTAAAACGGTTTAGATATCCGACGACATATTTCATTCATTGTAATTTGATCGACACAGAACGGAATCTGTTCAATGGCAAAAGGTCAGATGTATTAGCCCTGTTTGATGTGAAAGGGAAGCCTCATGAAAAGGCGAGCTACCAGGGTTCTCCGCAACAGGTTTTGCGAGATTGCTCTACAGACGAGTTCATAAATAGCATCACTATTAGCGTCAAAGATGAAAATGGGGAACTCTTTGATTTCAAGGGCTTCCCTCTTCTTTTTGAATTAGAGTTAAATTAAATTTCTATATATACGCAATGTCTTCGGCAAATCTGTTGCCACCAAGTGCGCCGCCTGCCGAGCCACTATATCCAGTGGTGGCGGAGCGTTCTCAAAATTTCCGCTTGCAGAAGGTCAACGAGATTTCCAACGCTTTGGCCGGTGAGGTTCACCACTATCGCCTCGTTGCCAAAAAATACAAACGCGCGAGAAAGTTCGTTAATTGGGGCGCTGCAGGCTCCAGCGTTCTCTCCGCAGCGTTTTCCAGCGCGAGTTTTGGCTTCGCTCTGTCTGTGGTTGGTCTGCCGGCAGCAGTTCCTCTTGGCGGCACTGGTGGATGCTTCGCTCTCGTTTCGTCGGGGCTGATAATCGCCAGCAAAAAGCGCGATTCGAAGATCAAGAAGCATCAAGAGATTACCACGTTCGCCGTTGCCAAGCGGGATACCGTCAACAGACTGCTCTCCAACGCCTTGAACAACAACGAAGTGTCTTCCCACGAGTTCGACACTATCCTTTCCGAGTTTCAGCAATATAACTTTCTTAAAGATCAGGTCCGAGCAAGGATTCTTCGCCAACCATCAACGAGAAAACTTCCTGATGTTGATGTCCAGAGACTGGAGAAAGACATCCGCGGCAGAGTTGAAGCGGAAATGATAAAAAAAATCACGAACCCTCCCGCTTCGAACTGACTTTTAGAAACAGACGGTTTTGTTTGCATGTTATAAAAACATGATTGCCTGCTTCCACCTGGTCGCGTTTCTTGTGAATGAATATTTCACACCTGAGTGGCAAAAAGAGGCTCGTGATATTACGCGCGAGGTCGTTGCTGCTATGCTTGAGGCGGATGCTGAAGTTTTTAATAATAACGCTCCCCGCCTAAAAGGAACCACTCGTGCCAATCGTAACCGTTCCAGGAGCATATTTCTAAAAAATTCTTGTAATCAGGGTCAGCTTCAATGAGATGTTCTGGATCATTCGGCGGCCTAACCAAGGCATTATGAACAGTTCCCTCATTTTCGAAACAGGGGAAACAACAATCCTCGAAATAACAGTTCGGGTAATCAAAACAAATTACCATTCGCACAATTTGCTGCTTGAATTCGCAGACTGGCAGTTTTGAAATATGCTCGTGGACCTTGTCCCAGCCCATTTCCTTTTTTTCTTTTATTTTGATTGCAATGCACTCCTTGAGAATCATCTCACGAGGCTCTGGAGGGAGATTTTGGATGGCCTCGGAAACTTCGCAGCTTTCTTTCCGGCCCCGCATCAGCCACCCGCACTTGTTTGGCGCTCGAGTCATCCCGGCTCGGGCGGTATAACAACGGGCTCGCTTGTTTCTAATATGGGCCCTCCTTTGTTGTTAGTAGTATATAGGGGATTATTAAATTCTCAGCCTCGGATAATGCAATTCTAGCTTTCTGATTGGTTCACTGGATCTCGGTTACCAGCCATTATACCTGCGTTTGACCTTATATGGAAATGAAAGCGGCAAATGTCGCTCGGCATGAGCTTTTTCGCGTGAAGCAAAGTTTCGTCCACAAAAAAAAATGGATGAAAAAAAGCACATTCGGTGAGCTATCTACACAGCAAATACAGGAAATTATGGACAATGCCGACCCAGTATCAACAAAAAAGCCACAAAGCTCGAGATAAGATTATTTAACGGTACGTATACGTTAAGTTTCCCTTAAAGTTGCAAAATTAAAATATGACCGGCGAGATTTTACGCATTCATGAAGATTATGTAACAAAAACAAATTTTACCTGAACAGAATGGCTTGCTAGTCCTGGTGGCACCAAATTTTCGAAACCGATATAAGAAATGTCAAAAGAAGAACTGAATGTTCACTTGAAGTGTTTTTACTCGTCTGCGAGGAAGAAAGATGACACGTATTGCAAAAGTTCATTGATTAAATCCATTAAAGCCGCCAGTTGATCATTTCCTTCGCACGCCGCCGCACAACAAACCGTTTTCCATTATCTCTGACCAGGCAAATAAATTATTAGAGCATATGCATTTGTAAAAGGCCGCAGGAAAACAGGCATAATTGCCGGCGTAGTCCATAAGAAACCAGTTTCCAATGAGCAGATGAGGAAACTGTTCGACTAAGCAAGCTCGGATCGGCCGAGAGCAAGAACCCCGCACAGCTACAGAGGACGACCTAGTTTTATCTCAGTCTCTTTTTTGGGCGACGACGACGAGAGAATCAACGACAGCTAGCGCCAACAATTCTGTCCTTGCGAAAAACACCTCAAGGAGTTGAGTGTTTTGAGCTGAACCGAAGTAAGCCCGGTTCTTTACCAGCCACGAAAAACCACCAGGGTGGCCTCGGAGATTCTGAAGATGAATCTGACGCTAAGATAGTTTCTGTCCTTGACTCTAAAACTGACCAACAATGAGCTCCACACATACAGCTCGAAATGCCAAGGCTTTCAAATCCTGAGAGAGATCTTGTCGAGGATAATTTTGGCACAACGTCTGTGTCACATGGCGATCAAAGTTTTCCGCAGCATTATTACAATGGCGATGTGCAAGTGCACAATTATTTGGCTCTTCTCCATGACTCGAACTTGAACGCTTTTCAAACTTTCTGGCCAAGGTTATATCTCCTTCATTTGATAGACGTTTCTTGAATTCTACTTGATTGCAATTTCATTCAGCAAATTCGTTTGCTTCGCTCTCAAATTTTTCATTGAACTAATTTTACAAACGGCGCGCATGTCATGTGATTTCCCACTTGTTGTTGTTTTTGTCACATCGACTTCCGGTCGTTTTGTAAAATTAAAACCCAATAAAATTAAGCTATATTTCCAAGAATACAAACACACCGAATTTAATAAAACAATTATTCCATTCGCGCTTGTTGGATATGAGATTGGTTATAGCCAACTCGGCCCTACGGGCCTCGTTGGCTATTTACCATCTCATATCCAACGCGCGCTCATGGAATAATTGTTAATTAACCAAATACTGTTTCAAAGAGGGAGCTTTATTTCACCTTATCGCAGCCCCCACCATCAAGTCCGGCCCTCACAAGCTCGGGCCGGACTTGATGGTGGGGGCTGCGATAAGGTGAAATAAAGCTCCCTCTGCGAAACGGTATTTGGTTAATCCCCTATATACTACTACTACTTTTGATCCGCTTTTATGACTGTTTTAATACAATGGTGAATAAAGAGGACAAAAGAAAAGCGCTTCACTGATCGTTTTACGCAATCTGATTACCTCCATTGGCTTTACTACACTGGATCAAGTTTGTATAGGGGAGGATACCATTTATCGTTTCTTGGTTTAGCTACAGTAAATCCAGGAGTACTGACAGGTGTGAAAATATGTTCAGGTTTTTGTTAACAACAAATGATGTGCAGGCTTGAATGAGAACAAGGAAGTTAGTTTTTCTAACAACTCTTGGACGTTCGAACTCTGTCTGTCTACACAGGTATGCAAAAAAGGGAAATTCATGCTGTGCGTGTCAAAAATGCAGATTGCACTTGTATCCATTCAACAAAAAATAGAATTCAACGTAGGGCCCTGTGGTGCGTATGAATCCGAGTTAGACTTTGCACCTGAACATTTCAACCTTGTTCGTAGTTTCCCAGGGTATGAGATCGCTCAACGTTTAATTTTTCGTTGATGCTTTTATTCGGTTCTTCGGTTTTCGTTTTTTTTTTTTTTTTTTTGGTTTTGTTTTGGCTTTCTTCGCCATTGCCATTGTAAAACAACCCCATTACAAGAGGATATCATTAAACTTGCATCCGGTGTTACATCCCATTACATTGTGTTACATCCGGTCAGCAGTCGTGCTTCTCCGACGTCCGGCCTACGCGTTCAGTTATTCACCATTCTTGGCTTATCGACTATCGTAATATCTGACTTGATTTTAGCCCAAGACGTTACTTTGGATTGTTGAAGGGCATGCATTTGCTTTGTACATAGATCTCGACACATTTACTTTACTTCCTGGTTGGTTAATATTGATGAATTTAGGTGTTCGACGGTAGAAATCGCAAGTATTACGACCATGTTTTGACCTTTCAACTGTTCTTTGTCAAGTGTATGCGGGCTTCTTGTGTCATCATCTCTGGTCTGAAACACGGTAAACTGGATGTTCGATGGTAGTAACCATTAGATTAGAGTCAGCGCTAGATTTGGTCAAGAAAATGGAGCGAGCGAAGGAGAGACACTGGAGAGAACCACGCGACGAAAGCATCCTGAAGAATTTCTCAAACCTTCAAGGTAAGTTTTGTATCAATTTATATTTCATCAAATTCTTTGGCCAAAACCCTATTAACTAAATGTAGGTAACAGACAAGACGATAAAAGATACTTTTGAAGCCGATTTTCACTCTCTAAAGCGTGTTTGAGCCAAATACTAGAGCCCTCAAAATTACCAATTTTGCAATTTTTTGCAATTTGCCCCAGGTGTCTTCAGCACCCATGGCCAGAATATAGTTTTCCCCAAATTGATTTTATGATATTTAGAAACGTCAATATCTGTGTAATCTCTGCTGCTAATTTGGTTTATGTGGAAAGAGTACTTTAGGAGAAATTACGAATATGGTTTTGCTTGTTTTTCGTGCCTGTCTAAATGGCTGACAGGGAAGATAGTAAGACGAGCATTTTCTTCTTGTTTATAACACCCAAAATACTTTAACGGCAAATTTTATTAACTGGGAGAGTGGGTCTACCATCTGTATGAATTTCATTTGAATTGGTTCACATGCACCCGAGAACCAGACTCATTTACTTTTACTTTTTGAGAGTGGAACTTTTGCTCAAACCATGGTCCTGAGGCCGACGTCATCTAGTGCGGTTACCATGGCAACGATACATCTGCCGATCCACATATGGTTGTTTTTGTTTATCCCCTAAGGTAACCTACCTCCACACAAAAATTGAAGCGGGGGGGGGGGGGGGGGGGGTAAAATTTTTCATTTCCAACTTTGCTTCACTTTCTCGGAGAATTGCTCTTAATAGACTAGTATCCCCTATCCTATTAGTTTTACTTTTACAATTATATACAACAGTTTCACTAGCTAAAAAGAAGCTTTAATCTCAAAGATGTGAAAAAAATATAAGGTACACACACCTGCTTTTCACAAGTGAAGCCGACCACGCTTTTAGCTTAATTCCAAGTTGACGCAGAGTCTTATTGTTTTTAGCCTGACGCACAAATGTTTTAACTGGATAAAATTAAGCGCTGAATAATGTAAAAATAAACTGAAATCCACAGAAAATTTTTCCCTTAGCAAGAAAATGATGCCTGTTTACGAGATTGTTTTTTAATTTGCATGTCCTTTTGCAGTTTTTTTAGAATTTAGCTAAAGGCAGGCCTTCTGATATTACGCGATGGTGCGATTTCGCACAATCGGCCTTAAATCGCATCCGATCGCACAATTCTCAAAAAATCGCATAATTCACAAAAGAACGCACAAAATTCATAAAATAAAACATAAATCAACAAGTTTCTTCGGAATTCCTGCATAAATACGTCATTTTTAAGATGATTTATCTTGGAAAAAGCCTAAAAAACCTTTGTCACCTTCGATTTTGTAAACATTCCAAGCTGCAAGGCGTTATTTTGCATGTTGGGGGCCTGGTACGAGTCTTATTCTTAAAGAGTCGCCTATTGGTGAAACACAAACGCGCCCTTTGTTCAGATTAGCCAATCTGAATGGCTGATATATGCAGAATCGGACTCGATGGAGGTTATACGTTCAATTGGAAACATGGTTTGTTAATTGTTAAGTTGGAAATGGTTCGACATTTTTAACCAAATGACTTGTTTTACTGGCTACATTCATCTGTGTAGACGTTTGGTCGTGGTATGTTTTCGTCACCTTGCAAACTTTAACCAGTGAGATTTTTGAAACATGTTGAAGAAAATTTTGTTCGTGACAAAATTTCCCGCAGTCAACTTGTACAGTAGAACCCCGCTAACTCGAGTCGGTTTACTCCAATTTCCCCTGGATTTGACCAAAAAATTTCAGTCGTGACTCCCCTTTGATTATCAACTACTGTCTACAGGGAGAAAGACTGTTTTGTTATGTTCAAGCTAGTTTTGTTATACAATACTATTATGAGATCAGATGTGAGTTTGACAGACTGGTATATGTTATAAATTAACCTACATGTACTGTGGGGTTTTATATAAGTTTATGATCTGCCTGCTTAATTATGGATTGAATAATATTATTGTGAAGCAGGATGAAATGTTTAAAAACTGAAAATTCAATGGTGGTTTTATTGATGATCCTTGCAAAATAAATTTAAAAACGTTGGTTTGTTGTATTCAGAAATATAATATTGCACATAAAAACAAAGCGTAAGAAGCTAATCATTCATTTGGCATGTTAGCTGTGTCCTTTCAACTTTTAACGTGGTGCACCGATAGTGCAGAAGACCTCAATTTTTTTATTTATCCCAACTAATGTCGATCAAGATGCATAATTACTGTTCCTTTGTGTTCAAAATGTCTTTAAGGCCGCAAAAAAGTGTTTTTCTTATCCTGAAACCATATAAAACAAGCCTAAAATTGCTCAGAAAAAAATCGCATAATTTACATTATTTATCGCACAATTGGCCTTTCTAATCCCATAATCTGCCCTGCAAATTTCGCATAATTTGCAATTTTTCATCGCACCCTATCAGAAGGCCTGTAAAGGGGTCCTGATGCCGTGTTGTCAAAAAGAGCTCAAGTTTAAAACTGGATGCTTTGTAATAAGCTGAAATTGAACAAGGACAAGAATGAGGTACTCATATAATATACCCCACCCCTCGCATGGTCCTTGGACTCCTCTATCAATTATTATTAAAAACTGGATCACTGGATAATGCAGTTCAAGAGTTTTCATTGGCTTAGCCATTGTGGTATATGCACGAGCCATTATACCATGCTTGAACTCATGCTCCACAAATATGGTAAACGTACGCGTAATTTTTTGGGGCGTAACAATGTAAAATCTGTGTATTATTTAATCGTTGTCTTTGTATGGTCCCTCGTGTAACATCTGTTTGTAAATTGCAATTAACAACTGCCCTTTTTTTATACTTTTTTCGATATTTTAAAAATAACCATTTACTTTTTAAGATATTCAATTTGTAATTAGCACCTTTTTCTTCATCTTTGAAATAAAGAATTGTAAAAATTATAATTATTATTATTATTATTACTTTATTATTATTACTAAACTTGAATGTAATTTAAAACGACGGAAAATGAGTATTTTAAATATGAGCATGCATAAAGGAAGTGATATAGACGTTTTGCTCTGGGTTCGATCGTGAAGTGTTTAACTCAGAAATCGTTCTTTATTTTTTCGCATCACCGTGAAGCAGGCGAAAAGTAATTGCTATGTTACACATTTCGTGGATGAGCTAAAAATGCAGCTGATCATTCAGAGAGATAGCAGTAATGTTGAGCTCCTTGGAGGCTGAAGTTTGAATGAAGTTGTGTCTGTTGGAAAAAATGAAAATAAAATGATTTAGTTAATGCTGAATTAAATTCGCTGCGGTGGGCGGTTTCGCTTGTTTTTAAGGTTACAGTATACCTTCAGGGGTGTCTCGCGTGCAAGCGATGTAGCGCGTGCATTTTAAGCTGTAGATACCTAAACCCCCATATGAAATTAAAGCTTATAGAGCTGGCTATCAAACTATACCAAGAATTTTGAAATAAAATAAATTGCCGAGTTTTTCACGACCACTGAATGCAAGCGCCCGAATCACCTTTCGAAAGCTACAAGTCAAAGCGAATTTCGTTTTTCGCCAATTTAATTTTTTCCTCGGTTTCAGGGTCCAAAGCGCTTAAAAAACGTGTCTGCGTTTTGGCATATTCAATTACAGTAAAAAGTTACAGAACATTTTCGAAATAGGATTAAAAAATGTGGAATGATCGTACAAAAATCGCTCTCGAAGAAAAGGTATTTCGAAATTAACAATTCCCAGACACGCTTTTGTAGTTTTTATGTTAAACTAGCTACTGTCCAAATTTGAGGGCAATTGAACAAATTCCCTTTGAGTTATAACTCTTTAAAGTGTCTGCTTCAAGTGAAAAAATTTATTCGAGAAAACAGCGCTAAGAAAAATCTTCTGCTTCGCAAACAAACTCCGCCCACAAACGCCTTCAACTGGGTTCTCAGATAACTGAGCCAATCAGTGCAGGGAAAATTTACTACCGTTAACCTCCTGGTAAAATTTACTCGCGTAAATCTCCAAAAAACACCCTAGTGTTTCGCAATGCGCTCAAGGCGCCCAAGGCGGAGAGAGAATTTTTCTGTAGCTCTGTTTTTCTTGAAGCTGGTCTAGCAAAATGGGGAAGACTAAAAAAGATACGAACGCTAGAGTCGCTGGGCGAAGTAAACAAACAAAAGAAAGCGCGGTGGAGCGATTGTGTGTGGTCAACCTTCTGTGCATGGATAATATTTCAAATGGTCTCACTGAGTCCGACGATTCGTCGATATCGGACTCATCAGAAGAATCTCTGTCAACATCCCTGTTATTGCTGTCAAGTTCCGAAATTTTTACAGAACCTTTCTTTTCTCTTACTACAAATATTTTGCCCGCCTTAGACGATAGCTATAGCTTCATCCGCGTGGCGAACTTTCGCTTCTTCACTAATTGACGTATTTTCATTCGTTCTTCGCTGTTTCCACTTTTTTGAACTGGTCCATGGTTTTAACGTGGTCTATGTTTACTTATAACTTAATAGAGTTACAGCTAATACCAAAAATGCTGGGTAGTCAGAACAACAATGCTGATCAACTGAGTAGTCAATTCGTGACATGCATACAGGTAATTCCCGCGAAAATCGTCTCGGTTGATTGCATACGCACCATAGGGCTGCCAATCAAGAGGTAAACTTTACTTCCGGTGAAAAGGTAAAACCGCCGTTTCTCCGCCAATATTTCGCCTTTTTCAATTTTTTTTTTCAGAAATTAGAGATTATTCTTCGACCACTACTTTGACCCAAAAATCCAAATTTGAAGGAAATTGCCGACCCGAAGGTATACTGTAACCTTAAACACTACTGATGCCAAAATTTGTCTATCTGAACAAAATAAAGTTTTGACTGTATCTGCGTTGATCATGACACCATTGTCACCCACATACAGCTACATGCACATAAAACTACGGGCTGCACTGCTTAAAGCGGCTCCCTATAGTTTTACGATCGCACCCGCGCCTAGGATGAAAGCTCGAGCAATCTAAGCGCGCTCAAAGGAAAACGTCAGTGTTTTTCGATATTTTATGACGTCAACATGAGGACAAAAAAAGCAAAACTGAGAGTGAATGTTCTCGCGTTTCCTTCAGCGAAATTCCGTAAAATTTGGCAGGCGGGTAATAAATACTTTACTTTAGTTGGAGCTCGTTTCTCAGGGTAATCTATCTAACCAGTTTTTCCGTAGCGCTAAAAGACATAAATCTGCAAAAATCTAAAAAAAAAAACTGCCTTTACAAACCCTACTTTGTCACTTTCTTCGTGTTTAAAATTCGTCAGTTCCCGCCGGGTTTAATGTACTTGAAAAAGTTTGGAAGATTTCATCGGAGGAATTTCAAGAAAATCATGAATAAAGCCATAAACACGGTAAAAAACGCATTTGTTTGGGCATTTATAATTCAACATTAAAAGCCAGGATTTAAACAGAGATGATAGTAAATCAATATATCATCATTGGTTATTGCATTTAATAAGTTTGAGAGGACTGGGTGTTAAAACGAATGCAAAAATAGTTTTCAGAACATAACATAACTGTTGAGCCACCTCAAGACAGGTTGACTGGGACTGATCTGCATCGAATACAATGCTATTAGTATTGCCAAATTGCTCCACGCTAATAAGGTCGAGAGTAGTTCCTTTGTAGTCGTCAAGCAATCGAGCCAAGAACCACACTCCTGACGTCTTTTCGTTTTTGCTCAGTATAATGACTTTACATTGCCCATTTTACTGTGTGAAATATTAATCTTATTTCATCGCGTGTATTTTTCTTGGACAAACTTCTACATAACCCTGTTTTATACTAAGCTCGCGTATAAAACAAATATATACGAGGGGCACTCGCTAACAAATTTAATTTAATTTAGGGATTGGAGGACTGCACATTATTTCAGACTGTGATAAGATAATATGACATTTTACTCACCTTTCGGTGAGTATCCTGAGTCTATTTAAACACCATGAGTAAGAATATTGTAAGCGACACGCTGGCTCCAACGAGTACGACGAAAAGAAACATGAAAGTGCGGATCATGGCTTCCTAGAGGGACAAAATGAATCCATTTTATTTTCAGATGAAAATGTTAATAATTTAATGCAATTCAAGATGATAAGGGTATTAACGCTCGGAGGTTCTAATCAGTTTGGGGGCTGACCGAGGGCGCTTTGGCATTCTACCAAAAATTCCTGTTTGAATTTCGGACGTGTCCAGTGGCGAATGGAAAAGCATTTTCTGGAATTTCCGGTAAAAGAGGGCAACCTCGCCAGGTATATATACCCCAGTTCTGCGGGAATTTAACTTTCCTTTAGATTTTCTACCCGGCATTTCTAAAGTTTTAGGTTGGAGTAGTTCACAGTTTGGATCAGTTCCCGGAAACTTTTGAAGGATGTTTCCGTTCCATTTGTCCCCGTTTCAAAAGTTTCGGAATTTTTGGTCGAATACTAAGCGCCCGCAGTCTCCATTATGGCGTAGTGGTAAAACGTGAGTGGTGTTTTATCTAAATCAGGGCACATGACTCTCTTAAAAACCTCTTATGAATCGTGATTAAAATTACTCGTGGTTGATGTTTGACCGTGTCGGTAAACCTTAATATGATTATAAGACCTGATGTCATCGTGCTCATAAGAGGCTCTTTGGTAACTCGTTCGTGGATGTATAAACTCATAAGCTCATGCATTAGATACCTTAAATGGCATTTCAGGCTCTGACCAAGCTGGGGTCTGATGTCCAGGTTGCTCCATTGGAATATCTACTACAAAAATTAAAATACGTAAGAACGTCCTTTTCAAAAAAAGCCCTTTTCAACTGGATAAGCAGAAACTGTTTATAGACACCCTATTGAAGAAGAGGCTGCCAAAAAGCACTTTCCTACCTCTTGTGGTGCCTACTGGAACAGGCCTCTTCTTTCGATTCTGTTTAGACATGATCAGGTACAGCTCAAATAAGAAAACAAAGCACACTGCAATGAAGAAGCTGATCACTGCGTAAAGTCCCTTTTCTTCTAAGCCGACTTGATTCGTCTTTAATCCCAAGTAGACTGTAACAGCTGCAAAAGAGACCATTTTTTATGGTGGATATGGCGAAATACAGACAACTGTTATAACAAACAAATTGTAACTTATGTTACAACATGTGGCTGTTTTGCTTTCATATTCCTGTTTCAGTTCTGATTCACTGAAAATTTTCTTCCTAACATACACCTACCTCCAAGGATCAGCGCTGAGATACCAACAATCCTATGAGCCCAGTTAAAAATTATGCGCCTACAACAAAACACATAAAAAACCGCAAGTTAAAGTTTTATATTCGATTATTAAGGCACTGGAACTGTAAGAGAGATTTTCTATAAACCAAACAAGTGACCTTGAGAAATACACGTAAAGTTCAGTAACACATAGCGAGGAAAGTCACATTCCAGCCACAGCTAGTTTCACGGAATCCCTCTTTATCCAGAGCGAACTGGAATATGTAAGCCTACTTTTATTTAGAATAGATAAAAAGTACCCGATAAAAAAAACCCTCTTAGCAGAGCGAGAAATAATAACGTACTTTTACAAAGTGGTCTCCCGTCCGAATCCGGCCCGTATACAGTTTCAAACTCGTTTTCACTACATTACAATTGGTAAAATGAATTCGCCGCCGTACCTCGCTTCACCCGGATGTGGTCTGAATGCAGCCATGATTGGCTGAGCAAGTGCAAGCGCAAGAACGATAATACCAAGATAAGGGTGCGCTCCAGCGCCCTATTAAAACAATATTAAATGGATAGTTAATTATCAACTTAAAGTGAACAGTGTGAAAAGATTTTTTTCGCGAGCTAAATTTCCCTTCAAAACAGTTTCGACGGAGACGTTTAGCGAAGTCTTTGCCAGACTGAATCAATAATCAAGAAATCATAAAATCGTAGTTACCCCGTCCTTCTATACCCAGAAAGCCTCTACCCGGATCGAAAAAGAATCATTGTTGCACAAAAATTGTTTCCCTCAACGTCTTCAGTTGGTACACACAGAAACATTTCATGAAGAAGAAAATTCTTTAGAGAAGCACAATCTGTGACTGAAATTGTTCAGAAACATTTTGCTTCTTCGTCAAATGTTTCCAATCGTTTCCGCACTAAGGAAAAAATTGTTGAAAAAAATCCTCATTTGCAGAGATTTTGAGTTAATTTTACGACTTACCGATGACCAGCCTTTCACGTGAACAAAGATCACAACTATCCCTGCCACTGTCAACAGTACTGTTATTGTCATCAGTGTCCGATGAACCTGTAGGACCCAAGTGCACTTTGAGTAACATTCTGTTTATTGCAGTGAAGAGGCCACGTTCACAGGCCTGCGACATAGTTAATGGAGGGAAATGGTTCGGAAACTTGGCACAGTTCTTTGTTGTATGTTTTTGTTTGCTATTTCGGGGGTTGACTCTGCACAAAACCTGGCAAAATACAAAGTGTGTTTATGTGTTCTCATACAACTAACCAACAGAAGCATTGCGATTATGTAACTCAGGCATAGTCAATGAGCATAAGACACAAGACTAAAGATGTGCAGAGTCAAGGGCCTTCCAACATAAATCTTAGTCTTTCTGTTTGCTTCTTTGATGTCCACCGGCCTTCCTAACCATTTCCCTCTATTAACTATTCTTGCGATGACCAAATTAGAAAGAAGAAATTATCAAAAACTACTTTTTGAAGTAACGTTTCGAGGTGCGAGATTCCTAGTAGCATACTAGTCTGGTCAAATATAAACTCAAAATCAAACATATTCACGTGATGCCCAATGCAAGATACGAGATGAAATTCTCGAGATTTCTTTATCAGATACCAAAACCTGGATTGATTCAGGTAAGCGTAGTAAAAAGAAAGGAATTTAAAGTTGAGACTTTAGAGTCTCAAAGGATCAATTAATTATAACTCATTTTATGTGACAGCGTTAATATGTGAGCTACAGTGACTTTTATCCTATTTTCGGTTCATTTATTTGTCAATTATTTTCGTGGAAGTAATACCAACCGTAAACCAGGCTTTCGTCCCCAATAACTGTTTGGGTTCCCAGACTACACGCATGTACCTTGCCGTGAACAAACCCACAGATGCAAACAAAATCCAAGCAAGTGTCATCAGAGTTCCTGTGTCAGAAGAGATAAAATCAAGAAGTCAGTTATAGGAAGGCATGTACACATATAATTATCCCATGGGTCTCTTGGTACCCGATCGGGATAAATATCCATCTTGGTTAGAGGGCAGATTCTATTGGGATAATGAAAGCAACAATATATGGATCACAAAAGTGATGAGACACTTTTAGAAAATAACACTGTAAGATATTTAAGATGATTGTGGTGAAGATTCTCAGATATCCCCGGTACCCGAGTTCAATGTGCTGTGATCTGTGCAGTATTATAAATAGAAAACCAGCACTGTTTATGGGGAAAAGGGGAAAATATTCCAAAAATTAGGCTCCAAAATAAAATTTTATAGCGAGATGTCTCACCACTCCTGTCGCCCATTGAAGCTCTCTCCCTTGCCAGTTCAATATAAGAAGAAATTACAGATGCCGACAGAGATAGCTTTGCTTAAGAAAAACTGTACCACTCCATCAGTCAGATCCGTGCTATTTACAAGCTTATGTGAAGGAACTGCCCCGGCGGCAAAGCGTTTAGCGTGTCTTTCAGTAGAATTGCGACTTGCAAGTTTCAAAATCATTTTAAGTTTATTAACTCCTGATTTAATCATCGAAGACGGTGTTGATGATAAAAAACGCCTCTTCATTACACAGCTGCTTTGATTAGTTAAAGTACGTCATCATTAGCGTTATCGTTTTTACCGTGGACGATAATGTTTGTCAGTATTCCATCGTCTGAAGATGCAGATCCCGCCTCCGTGACAGTAATTCTAGAGGCTGTAGGCTGGCGGAGACTATGTTGTTGAATTCCACCTTGAAAAAGTAGAAAATGAAAACAAAGTAAATGTTAAATTGCATTTAATAAAAAGAAGGGGACCAAAGGAACAGAAGCTTTCGAGTTAGCCACGCCGCAATGAAGTTATTAAGGATGACAATAAAATATAAAGTATCTAAGAAGTAAAGTACCATATAATGAGTATCCAATAATGAATTTCTGATAAGAATTGTATGTACATGTAAAGTAGCTCATGTGAGTATTTACAGTATCATCTGGCTGCTAAGGAGAAAAAGAAAAAGTCTATATTCCTTTGTGAATAGATTTTAAAAAGGCATGAGTTTAGTCTCAATTGGAATTGTTTCCTAAATTTTTCAAGCCATTACATTAAAACGTTTTAGACCGTATTTTAATCTGGAAATTCGTCTCTACAGGTTATTTTTGAAAGTATACCTGTTCATAATAAATTGTGATAAAATAGTATAGTAAAAAGTATAGAAAATTTCAAATGCGCCTTAAAACCTAAATTTAAACTGAACGATCTTACCTGCCTTAAAGGATTATTTTTCTTTTTCATTAAAAATGGTCTTTTGAAGAGGGTAAGATCAGAGTTTCGGTCTTATATTTATGTACAAGAGAGGATCTTTGATTTAAAAACATCCTCTAACTTTAAAACATTTCTGAAAACACATATTTGGGGTTGTCCTTTCTCTTGCATGTGCAAAGACGATAAAGCGGAGAAACTTAGGAGTAATCATTTTGATATGCGTACGTTTTGAATCGTTTTAATTGAAATAATACTATGTAGTAGTAATTACTGTCCGAAGTTCTTAAAAAAAATACGCCGACTAAAGTAAAAACTCACCGTTAAAGTCTCCAATCGCTCCCAAAAGAAACCAAGGTTGACTCAGGTCCCTGAAATTACTTATCCGTGGGTCGATAATCCTCGAAATTCTGAAGATTTCAATAAGTAAAACAATATGCGATTATTGACGGTTAATTCCGTTATTGTTGGAATCTCTTACTAGTTACTATATAGTCATAGTCATAGCCATCCATAGTCATAGCAATTTTTCTTGGACAATTCTGTCCAGGAGGGGAAGGCGCAATGAGGTTAACCCTATGTGAAACATCAACCCATGAGACAAGGCCAGACCACGACACCGGGAACTCCGTGCCCTGCTATGGCACATGTTACATCCAAAACTTCTCTTTAATGCACAGCCGCTGATTATTTTAATCGTTTCTTATCCAGGGACCCCCTTTTTTGCTTGAATGAGGTTTCTTGTGGCAGATTATCTAGGGGGTGGGAATGGGAAAATTCACTTCAGATCACGAAAGGTTCAGTTTATCATGGGAACGTCCAAAGCAGCAACCGCAAATGGTATACTAAGATGGTGTTTTGAATAGCTTTCTTATAGGCCCTTCATAGAACAAAATCATTAGTAAAACTGGTGACAGGCGTTAGATGGCACTCCACCTTTTATAGAGGACACATTACGACGGTCAAACGACTTTTGAAAAAAGCTCCGTTAGAATTATCAAAACAAAAACAAAGATATGTACCTGCACTTCACCACGCCCCCTTCATTTGAGTGTTCAAGAATCGTCACCGCCGATGGAGTCTGGAAAAATATCAAAATAATAGGAATATAAAACTAATAAACGAAAAAAACCTTTCAATTCCTTGGAAGGTTATTCCGTATGTTTTAAAGTCAAGTGCATGATCTCGAACGTAATGGAAACTTACCACTAACAGTCAACATAAACCATTTTTTGATGTTAAAGACTTTTTCGACTGCGAGTCACATTAGGGACCTTCAGGTTGGTCAGCGAGTAGGAAATTGAGTACGAATACGATTTTCGAATTTCATACCAGTGACGTTTCCAGAACCCTCGCTCTTCACGTTGGTTTTGGGCAGAGAGAGTAGCCCATGGTATGGGATGAGATGGGATTGCGACGTGAAAATGTGAAGCCGCAAACTAGAACTGAAAATTCTTTCTCGTTCTAGATCGATCTCGTGCTCGTACTCAAATCTAAAGTCTCCTATTGGCACATTTCTTTTTCAAGAAAAGCATAATTATCCTCGTCATTTATTTGCCAGGTGAGAAGACCTTTGCAAAACCAAGAGTTTTCAAGATGGCACTATTATTATTACTATCGAAAAACCGTTTTTCCTTTTAAATGCCTGAGTCGGGGGCGTCCGGCACAGCAGTGCCATGAAATAATCGTCTCCTGTAATAATTGTTGTTCTTTGCTTCGTGAAAGCCGCAAACAAAACACTCACTGGAGTAGTCATAGTAGGTGTGGTTCGGTCTTCTGCGTAATAATGTCCACTCTCTGATCTTTCACTGACGCAGAGGAGCAAGTCCGTATCGGCCTGTAAATAAATAAAAGTTGATTGTAACTCTCCTGGCTTTTTAAAGAATCAATTATCCATCGACATCGTCCAGTTTGTATGAGCGTCTACCCACTTTCGGACGAAAGCTTTGATGGAGTACACTGTAGCCATAATCACATATAAATAAAAATAAACCTACACTACTTAGCCTCCTAAAATGTAGCAGGAGATAGGTTTACGAAGTTACTGAATGTAACTAGAAGATAGGTTTACGAAGGTAAAGGATGAAATCATCGATTATGTTACCCTTTTAAATAGTCTCATATAAACCGCTTCTACCTATGCGTCAGTGCTTTTTTTGTGGTACACTCAACAATACTAGCGCATAAAGAGTCACAGGGTTTGAACTCGTACAACAGAAGCCAACACGGTGTGATTTGTTATAAGATGTAGAGATCACGAAGTTGTCTCTGAAATGTACCCGGAGACCATCCGAATGTTGTCTGCCAAAGGTCATAGGATGATTAACAAATGGTTACCCGGAAATTGACCTGTTATTTCTGCCCACTCTCGATGTTCTTGAGGTTCCCAAGATGATATATAAAACATCGCCCGTACCCGTGAGGTATTTACCATGTTTTGGTCATCACTAAATCCTACTCCTGCCCAGCCTGCCTTTCCACTAAGCTCAAACTCCACTGTATCACCTATTCTTTGATATGTCACCAAAAAATCGCAGTCGTCACTTGATGAGCAGGAGTCTGGAATCCTGAAGCTGCCTTGTGCTGTTGCTGTTGTTGTAGGGTCCTAAAAAGAAACATGTATGTAGTATAACAATTTAAAGACAATAATGAAGCATAGGTGGAGAATCGAAGGTTAAAAACCCATTAGGTTTTGTTCGCGTACTGCAGTCCTTGTCAGCTCACGACGAAATAATGTCCAGGGGTTTTGCTATTTACTGAATCTTAGATGAAGAACGCTACAGACAGTAGAGGCCGAAACACTACGATTTTTAAACTTCGTTTGGCAGATTGGTTGATGATTGGTTGTTTGTTTGATCGATCGATCAAACAATCGATCACAATAACGGCACTAACCTTAATGATGCATATGGATTCACTGCATGTATGGCGATTAATGTATGTATGTTTGTTCGATTGATTGGTAACTGGAGCTAAAACTAAAAGACGAGGACTTGCTGATTGATTTTTTCTTGATTAATGTGAAGATTTAACCGTGAGGATAGAACCAACGATATCAATACTCGTAGCTTTCAATACCTCAGCTTGCGTCACAGTTATTTTTGAATTCGATGACTGCCTGGCCACGTCAGAATGTTGTTGAATGGTCACACCTGAAAACAGAACTTTTTAATTGAGCAAATACAGAATCAGAGCTGATAGTTTTTTTCAATATTCAAGCACTTACCACTTAGACTTCCAATAGCACCCAAAAGATAAACCTCTTCATTCAAATTTCTAACATTTTGAATTGCTGGGCTTGGGTTGATATCCCTCGAGATTCTGAGTTCGTGAAGAAAAAGGAACATTTGTCATTTATTTGGTGGCTACATGTATAATTGCATTTCATAAGTTAACAATTATTGGACGAGGTTGAGCAAAATATCATGATCTGTCAGTGGCGAGATGATTAATTATTTGATCTGCGAGACTGACAAGTCACGATATCTAACCGAGTTCAATAATTGCTTTATCATTCGATCACCATTTTGTTTTCATATTTGAATCACTCTCTTACAGCCCAGGGAAGCGATCTGCCATTTTTCACCCGAGAGCGCGCGTAGTTTTAATTACGCATGAGCAGAATATTCTTGGCACGCAGTTATTTGCAGGTCATGTGATGGGCTCTGTGCCAATGGAAAGGAAGAAAAAATTCATCAAATGTTTAACAAATTTATGTCAGTTTTTCATGCGTCTGTCCTGTTACTGATCATGAATTTCGTCATAACATTGTCAAAGTAGCTGTGGATCCACGAGGCGATAGCTGCCGAGTGGATCCGCAGACTGACTTTGACAATGTTACGACGAAATTCATGGTCAATAATAGGACAGACGCTTGAAAAACTGACGTCAATTTGTTTTTTACAATAAGAATTGTCCGCTCTTGCTCGTTGACGCATCCCATAAATTACAAATTCATGTGACTGTCGGCTTATTGACAAATAACAAATGGTAAACGCCAAAGCCTACACTTTTGAGTTATGGATGCACGCGGGAGGTTGCTAAGCACGAAAGAACGTAAGAGTCGCACGAGGCGACAGCCGAGTGCGACTCTAGCTTGTTGTGTGCTTGGCAAACCTCCCAAGTGCATCCATTTGTTTTATAACATAACATCGACACATTGGACCAAAGAAGTCCCCCTATATATTGAGCTACATCACATTAGCACTCACGTCAGCAGCGTACACTGCATGGGCAAATAGAAGACGATGAATTAACCAATCAGAGCGCGCGCTTTGCTTTAGTTATGTTATAATAAAAATTAGTCAATAAGCGCGCGAAAATTTCTGCAGTTATCGTAAAGTAATAATCGGATTGATGGAAGTAACTTGTCGCTTGTTTATCGCCTGTTTCTTTGCTGGATCCTACGACTGAATATGCAAATTTCACTATCCCACTTAACATATTAATGTAGATGTAGATGTAGATGTAGATGTAGATGTAGATGTAGATATAGATGAGGCAAAGCTGTCCGAAAATATGACGCCCTTACTAACATTTACTGTTGTGGACTCCCTGTGATTGGTTAAAAATCATGTGTGTGATGTTATGCAGGAACAGCACACCAACAGACAAGGGCGTAGCTAGGTTATAAAAAATAAGAACTACCTGCACTTCATCATTCCATCATCGTTTGCTTGCTCAATAACTGTCACTGCTGTCGGTGTCTGAAGTAGACAAAATCCAAAAACAAAAATTACATCTACGTCGCTAGGAAATGAATGCCCGGCGAGTATTTAATAACTATTTTTAAAATATGACGGTTGAGCCCTTCCATCAAGGTAGTTCATACGATGACGCATTCGTTGTAACACGGGTGTTTTGCTACTTTTCATTCCCTGATGCCCAGAAAAAAAACTCGGTCTGTAACTTACAGTACGGCCCGCGAATTGGGTTAGTAAGATGTATGTATTTTAATGATCCACGCAAAATCTTGTGAAACTGTACGTTCTCCACCAAATTAACGACAAAAGATACTGCCAGAATAAAAGTGAAGTAAATTAAAGTAAATCTTTATTTCTGCAGGGTAACCCATTCCGCTCGAAGGCTGGTATCCATAGGGGTCCCTTAAATATAAAATTAATTCACTATACATCAAAAATCTATCTAGACTATTGATTAATTATAAATTATACATTAGAAATCTATAAAATCTAAGAATACATTATAAAACTAATATTACAGTTGAAATGTTTCAAAAGATCATGATCTGAATAAAAAGGTTCTTGCTCGGTGGCAGAAGTCTTATATGTTTTCAGCGTTTAGAATATTTTGGGAAGTCCATTAAAACGTTTTGCGCCAATAAAAAGAAAATACAGTTTCTACAGAGAAACACGGTACCCACCGGAGTGGTCATAGTGGGCGTAGATCTCTCTGAGGCATAATAATGACCACTAAGGGATCCATTGCTGACACACATAAGAATCTCTGTATCGGGCTGTGAGTTGAAAAAGCAATATATCACATATCAAAATGCTTATATGACGATTGCAAACTTCAAAACATTTTGTCGACTCCATATGCATCTGACACATACTGTTTGCTAGGAGAACTCTTTCGATAAAACAATGGATTCCCTGCCGCTCAATACTCATGACAAGACACAGTGCATGCAAAGGGAAATTAACTTTTTTGCGTTTATGCTAGAGTCCCCAGAAGAAGCCTTTTCAATGACGCAATAAGTATTCTAAGATAAAAGCTTGAAATGGTATACAGGGTCTTAATGAAAACGCCTTTTTTCCAAATCATAGTCATGCAAGTACATACAGATCGAGAGGAGTACGCTGCGTGTAGATTAACGCCTGATTTAGTTAACACCAAACATGATATTTTCTGATAAACTACCCACAAGTAAAATAAAGTAAATTATTACCATAGACTGGTCATCGCTAAATCCCACTGCTACCCAGTCACCTTGGCCGCTCAACTCGAACTCAACTTTATTTGAGCTTGTCACATTGTAAGTTACCAAGAAATCACAGTTATTGCTGCAAGAAGCTGGAAACATGTAGCATCCTTTTTCTGTTCCGCAGCCGTCTGTGGTAATCTAAGAGTCATATTTGAAACAAAAGGTATTTAAAGCATCAAGAACACAGTTTCGTTTTCTGATCTTATTTCAGTTCCATGTTTTCAAGTGAAACGTCCACTCCCTTTGTTTCTCCCTGATAAAATATCCTCTCAAAGGAAGTCATTTAACGTCACACAACAAAAATTACAATTAGAAATCAAGACACAAATTTAGACACTGAGGCCCGGGTCAAACGTCGAACTTCACATGAGACGAACTAAACTGAGCGAATTAAATTCGTGATAAGTTCGACGTTTGACTCAACGGTCACGCTTTACCCGTTTGGATGGACTTAAACTACAGTTTAATTCGTCTCATGTGAAGTTCGACGTTTGAACTGAACACCTACCGTGAGACAGTTCAGCTTTGTTGACACCAAGATCAGCAAGACCGTAATCGATAAAAGGTGCTGAAGTGATAAACAGTGAAAAATAAACAAATCAATGGCACTTTATTAAAATGACTGGCAAACATTCTTAAGCTGTTTAACACCAGCACATCAGTGAGAAACAAACCGTGAGAAGCCAAAATATCGAATATAAATACGCTACTCGAATATATTGTATATCCAACCTATTTCTGAAGTGATGTTGTATCTATGACAAGTACAGCCACATAGCGGATATCGGTGACCACACAGTGGTTATAGTAGGACAAAGACATTGTTTAACAGAGCTAGCTTATCTGAAGGGTACGTCGATTTTCAATGATCTATGATCTTCGTTATTTTTACACTTTTGAGTTAAAGATAATAAAATTGTTGCCACCAGCTCCCAATTATACATTCATAGAGAACAAGTATGCTTTAGTGGTAGAGGTGTTCTCGTCAAAGGAGTGGGCGATATGTAAATTTATTCATGGCTTTCGAATCTATATTGACCTCCCTGTAAACAATTGAACACGCGAACTTTTTCCCTTAACGGTACTATAAGTTCGTTAGAACCATAAAACTCTGACTTAGAAAAGGGAGAAAAAGGACAGTGTAAGCTACTACATATTCGTTTAATCCTACCATAGTTTATGCTCTTATTCCATTCTGGTCGAATTTGACTGACATGTCGCTGTTTTATTTGTATTGTTGTTAAATAAATCACAATATTCAAATAGTTTCTTGGTCACGAAACCGTCGTATAGCTAGGGACCTTTAGATTGGACTACGAGCACATGATTGAGTACCAGTACGATTTTCGAAATTCAAACCAGTGACGTTTCCAGAGACCTCGCTCTTCATGTTGGTTTTAGGTAGAGCGAAGCTCATAGGATGAGATGGGTATATCGCGTGATAGCGTGAGGCCTGCTAACTAGAATTGAACAGTCGTACTCGTAATGGATCTCGAACTCGATCTCGAGTAAAGTCCCCTAATAACGCCCCGGTGTATTCCTTTTTTATACAAAGTTTACGATCTGAGTGTAGTCAAATTGTCCGCGCCAACCCAAAGCCAGAACGTAAACGAACGGCATTTAATTTGTGCACGGTGTGTTGGCGCGTAATACGAAAAATTGACCGGCTATGCTGTACTAAGAAAACCGTTAAATGATGATGTCCCCTGAATTATCTTTACTGTAAATGTTAGCTTACCTTTGTCGCGTTCAACATTGCCGAAGGTATTCACTTATATCAGAGTAGAGCTCACTCGCACACTGAGATGTTCTAAAATCACTTCGGTCTCTGGTGGCAATATCAGTCGTCGTATCTCTCCTTTAACTACGGCTCAAACACGAGAAGAATACAAAACGATGTGAATTTATATGAACCTCAAAATACTTTTTATGCACTTAAATTTTCCGGCTCTTATTGTCATGGAAGCGCAAAACAAACAAGTGCTTTTAAGAATCATATTGTCCTGTCATGGTCTACTAGTTTGCTTCGTTTTTTGTTTCATCACTCTATTTTAACCGTAAATTATTCCCAAAATAGCCTTGACGATACGTTACGTGATAAATTTGAAATCAGGGTTAAAATCCACTTGATAAGAAACACGGCAGAGTTCGTTATAAAGTTATAATGAAACATTTTTTGCCAGAAGCACTGAAAGCTGTATTTTGAATTAGAAGGATTTGTTTTGTTTTCCTCTTTGGTGACGTAATTTGCAGCATCATGCATCAAATGTGCGCGCATTAGGAAAAGGAAGCTACTATTTGTATAACCAATAGAATACACCTGCCAATCACAAAATGCCTTCGTCATATGAGTAATCAATAGTCGGCTTAATGACTCATCAGTCTGCCTTCTGGAAACACGCTAGACCCATTTTTTCCCCTTCCTCACCCGTACAGGGTAGAACATAGAATTAGAACAAGCTAACACCACGGGTTGCTTCCGCGGCATTATAAGATGGGTACCCCTGCTTCGATTCTCCAGGGTAAAAACGCCACACTGCGACACTGTACAAGGACTAGGGAGGCCCACCCAAGGAAATCTTTTATTTTTAGTCCTTTTCAATGGAAGTAAACGCCAGGCAGAAAACGCCAGGCGTGAGTTTGTTCTAATTCTATATTCTACCCTAAAAAGGTCCGAACGGTGAAATCGCATGCCTTACACTTAACTTTGAGAACGATTCAACAAAGTTTTTATGAGATCAGTTTGATTCCTTTTGGATCAGTTTCAAACTAGTTTTTAATATGTTCAATACTGATCACCCAGTTGTTTCATTCTGTTACTTTTCGTTTTACTTCCTATACTTTTGAAAATTTATAAGTGGGAGGGCTATAGCCCCCTACCATTCCCGGCCCCTCCCTCTTCGCAGTTCTTGTGTACGAGAACGTCTTGACGGTATCTCCTAAACCATAAATTATGAAACTACTCTTTTCTGACAAGATATGCGTCTATACGAATTTTAAGTTCACAACGAGATGTACAATTGTCGATGATAAATGGAACACCCGCCACCGTTCTTCTCCCACTCACGCCATAACAATTATTGTTAATAAGTTAAATTAGAAAATCAATTCTATCCAATATACCTTTTTATTTCCATTATTAAGTACAAGGTGCAGCGGTATTATTAAGTGTCAAAAACATAATTACATCAGGTAAAACCAATAATAATATAATTATTTGAACTATGGTATAAGCAGAAGTGATTTAATGACAGTAACTTTGCCAAATAGTGAGAGACCTCGACAATTCCATAACCGTATTTGTATTATGATGTCTGTTAATTTATCATAAAAAATTCTCGGTAATTGGTCAGTATCATTATAGGTAAATACTATCCCAAGGGCTTTAACACTATTGTTCCACTTTAGCCCCAGAGGTGTCGCTGTATTTTGTCTGCATGACCCGATCCACATTGCGTCAGTTTTAGTGTGATTAATCTGCAAGCCGGAACAAATTTTAAATTGATCAAGCAATTGAAGGATAGTTTTGCACATTCAATATTAGTTACAAACAGAGTAAGGTCATGAGCACATGCATTGCACCAGCGCTAGCTTAAATTCTTCCTGCCCTATCATTAGGCCTTGAATGTCTTTTCTGCTTCGAATAATATAAGCGACTGCTAAAATTTCGGCTGCAATAATAAATATGGTGATAACGGGTACGTCTCCTTGTCTTACTTCTCTCTGTAATTCAAAATAAGATGCACAAGTACCATTATTTAATACACAACACAACTAGATATGTCTCTATAAAATGTTTCTACCCATCTTACGAGGCTAGGCCCAAAACCGAAATTATCGAAGCATTTTAAGATAAAATTCCAGTCAGTACTATCGAACGCCTTTACAAAATCAATGAACAAGAATATGCCTGCTATATTTTGTTATTTTGTGTACTCCATAACGTCTATAACTGACCTTGTCGCTTCGCCAATGAACCTGCCCTTGACATAACCTGTTTGGTTGGCATGTATTATCTCTGGAAGAACTTTGATAATTCTTGATGCAATTACTTTTGAAGCAGTTTTGGCATCTACATTAATTAAGGATATTGGTCTCCAATTTTCTAAATAATTTCTATCTTTTCCTTTCTTTTCCATGAGTGTAATTATAGCTTGCTTTTGAGAGGAGGACATTTCCTTATTCTCGAAGACCTCATTAAAAGATGCGATCATAAATTTACCTAGTAGGGGCCAGAAAATAAATTCACCTATTAAGGGCCAGAACATTTTGTAGAACTCTATTGAAATGCCATCATCTCCGGGCGTTTTACCCACTTGAAAGAATCCTAAGCTAGACTCGCACTCCTGAAAGGTTATTTTTCCTTCACAACGTGAACTTAGTTCGTCAGAAAGTTTCAATATGTTTGCGTTTTCCAAAAGGTTTTAAGTTTGTTCACTGCTTAGAGTTACTCTTTGTCTGCTATACAGATTGCTGTAGAAAAGTTTCTCAGCGTTCTTTATCTCAAACGGATCGGTCGAAAACGAATCACTAAGGTATAGTTTCCTCACACGCTTTTTATATCATTGCGTTTTTCTAGATTTTAAAAAAATATTTACTGTTCTTTTCACCGTACTCGTGCCATCTTGCTTTTGAACGAACAACAATTCCTTCTCTACTTTTTCATCGTACAGTGCTTCAAGGTCATTTTTTAATTTGCCAATTTCCTGTAGTATGATTTCATTGGGGTTTTCTTGAAATTTATTTAACGCATCTTGATACTCCTCTTCTCGCTTTTTACGTTCTTGTACTAATTTTTTAGAATAAATGATTGCGCTTGTTTTAATTTCAAATTTCAGCCAATCCCATTGTGCCCTATTGTCTTATAAATCCTTTGAAACTTCTAACTAGTTTGGCAATTCACTATTAATCATATCCAAATAATCTGGCCTGTCCAGCAAGGAAGTATTCAATTTCCAAAATCCAGGTCCTTTGCAGCTCTCGTCTCTAATTCTAGTACTATAGAAGAGTGCTCAGTTTTAATCGAAGCAACAATATCAACCTGTGTGACTAAATCATTCAATTTGTCCGAAATAAGCCAACAATCAAGTCTGCAGAAGATGAAAGGGAAGCTTTTGCACTATGTGTAGCTACCCAATACACCTTATTCTTTTACTTTTGCCTGTACAACCATATACAACAGTTTAAGGACGTTCGCGCTAACTGTTTTCGCCCATCCTTACTGCGCACGCAAATTCACACGCCACGTCATGCATGAGAGCGCGCGCTTAGTAATAAAATAAGCAATGATAGGGCAGATGGCCATTGCTATAGCTTTGCCTGGATTTAAGGATCTTGGACGTTCGGTGACCCATACTTTTCTTTCCAGAAACAGATTTTATTTACAATTATCTCCACATTGTCCGAAAATGAACAAAAAATTTTAAGATTTCTGTCCACGGGACATCGAATCCTGCCATCTTGCGACTGAAAGGCGCGTGAAACTATGGTCGCTAAATGTGAACTTGCTCTTTAAGGAACCTCACCAGTTGACTAAATTCGCTTGCCTGTAAAAATCAGACAAATTCTTAATTTCGCTGCAAGGGTCGAAAATTCGATTTCTCTCATATTCTTATGGTAGATAAGCTAGGGCATGACAAAAACTACTGGATTTTTTTTTTTTGGCAAAATATCCTTTTATTTCAAAGAAATATGCAAATTACCAAATTCCGTTAAAATCGTCATTTGACGCACCATTTTATTAAGCAAGTTTGAGAGCCTCGCATGCAAAACCACATCATTCTTCCGTCTTTAAAACACTCAAACATTTTTGTGCAATGTTTAAATGTGTACTGGGTTGATTTTAGGGAATGTTGCGTTGTCTTTTTGGGTGCAAAATAATTAAATTTCGAAGACATGTATTTCATTCACTTAAAAGTACTTCGTGAATATAATTAATTTTCACCATGCACGAAACCTTCAAATGGATTAAGCTTCTGGTGGTTGAATCGCAGAAGGATGGTCTACAGATTCCTGTTAAAATTTCTTTGGGCAAATGATTGTGAGCGACGCGAGAGCTTTTCAAAGTACGTTAAAAATGCAAATATTTGACCATCCCGCGTCAAATTTCAATTTACGGGTTAGACGTATATTTTAGCATGCGCCACATGACTTGACCTATGTTGAGTTGAAATAGACACAGAGCTGATAATTTCGAATTGTTCTAACCTTATTCGTTGTAAAAAGCAGGTCCAAAGCCGATTTGACGTGTTTCTAGTCGATCTCTCACTATTCGTCGCACATAAAGCAGAAGTTTGCTTTTGTTTACACTAGGTTAACGTCCGATGTTCATCGCCTACTGTCAACCTATTATTGGTCGAATACCATGAGTCTGTGACCATCTTTCTGCGCATATGAACATCACTCCATCTAAGTCAAAAACGGCTAAGTCATTTGTAGATAGTTGCTTGCTTTGCACTGCGCCAAAATATTACGGTTGATCGATTGCTGACCATTGCTGATAAGCGTGTCGGCGCAACACAATCTTACAGCCGTTATTTGTTCGTCACGCAATGCTGCCACGGCATATGCTGCGCATTTTGATCCATTTTGTATAGAGAACTCTCTGGATAAGTGAAACAATTTAATCATTGTTCATCTGTTTGTTCATATATATAAGAATATGTGTATATTTATGTAATCGTATTCTGTAGTGTACGTGGCCTCGGTCCAAATCACGTTTGTTGTACGTTCTAATGTTTCAGACAAAAGCTCATAAAGGTAGTGCCTGTACTCACTAGAATTTTAAAAAAATTCCCATAAGCAAATTATAGATCAATGAAACAAGAACTAGCTGAAGTAAAAATGGGAAATCAAAACGTGTCTAATTCGTTAGAAAAACAGACCACATTTAATTAGTAATTACGTGAGTAAATAGCCCTGGCCATGCCATTTTATTTGGCGTATTTTGTTTGCTTGGTGGCGAGGCATTGGTATGTTTGTAACAGAAAATAGAGGACTGTTGTCAATATAGTCCAAAATTATTGTCAGTAAAATATTGTAAATAAAACACCTATTGACCGGTTACCTCCGCGGCCACCATTTGTCGTTCCGATAAGGGTTTCATTATTGTCTTTTCCCCTATCAAGCGGCCGCCCAAAATTTAAAAACTTTGTTTTGGAAAGGGCGATGGCAGATAAGAGTCTGAAATTGAAGGTGCACGACGAGTGATAATTCAAACACACATCTATCATGATTGTCTTAAATTGACTCCATGTTCACCAAAAAATTTATAGCCCGGTAGTGAAAAATTAAATATTCAAGGTACACCAACCTCTATTTAAGCGGTCACCACCCATTTCCCCGAGGGTAGCCCACTGTATTACATGTAAACCAAAAATAGTTGCACATCGCGATGAGTTTAGCGTTACAGTATTACGCAGGGCATGTAGGTAGCGGTGGTCGAGTAAAAGATAACAACAAGGGCAATGGTAAACTATTCATTCTTTTCATTTCTTAATTTAATCTCTTCCTACTCAACACGATTGTGTGCTTCCAGTGGTTCCAAGCCTTACGGAGCCTTACGTATTAGGATAGAAATTAGGGAGTTTAAGCAAATCACTACGGCTGGTGCTACTACGGCTGCCGTGACTGAAAAAGTCTGGGGAGAATACGTCTCGGTGGTCTGCCAAATTTTAAGTTTAGCGAGTAAAGCGAAATACAAAGATGAAAGAAACATCGGCTAAGGAGTTTAAAATCTCTTTTATTTAGTTTCTCACAGCCAAATGGCTTCGGCCAATGGACGATGGCCGTTATTCGGTAGGACGAACAGATTGTTTCTGAGCGAAAGCGAATGCCATACACTTTGTACAATAACAATTTGATGGATGAAATATATAATCTCAGAGACAAATATCTCAAAGAATATCGAGTGAAGAACACATATATATCAATGCTCAAAGAAGCAAAACAGCATCGTATAGTTATCCAGATATAAAACATCTTCACTAAACCCTCAAAGCAAACTTAACCGAAGAAAAACAACCTCGTGCTCAACACGAATATTTCACTTGACTAGCTTCGCCATTCCAACACCTTTGCCAAAACTTATCGTAAATTCAGGATACGGATTTACAAGCTTATGAAAGGCAACCTTAACAGGTTGCCTTTCATAAGCTGGTTTCATAAGCTGGTTCTTCCGGGCATGTTCTCTCCAAAACGAAGTCGGTGACCCCCCATTTTTTATTACATTTCGGACATAACTAACTCATCATCTTACAATGGTAAAAGTCTCAGAATCAAAGGAGTCACTCTAACTGCCTGGTAAAGAGGCAAGCAAGCTTACAAAAATTTTCCATCACGTTGAGAAGTTCTTAGTCGAATCACAATGACATGAAGTAGTCCTTGATGGACAATTACAAATTGAAATTTAAGTTAGCAACTACTGACGATTCGTCAGCCGCCTTAAATCGGGTGAAATTCCATTGCAGCCAAGTAGAGGCGAGTACAAATTGACTGACTGACAGACTGACTGACTACTGACTGACTTATTGACTGAAAGACTAACTGACTGATTGACTGACTGAGAGACAGACAGACAGACAGACTGACTGACTGACTGGCAGACAGACAGACAGACAGACAGACTGACTGACTGACTTACTGGCAGACAGACGGACAGAATGACGGACTATCTGAATGACTGACCACTGACAGACTAACTGACTGACCAGCGGACCGACGGACTGATTGATCGAATAGCTGGCTGTCTGGCTGGTTGGCTGACTGACTGACTGACTGACGAGACAGTATCCTGTTCTTATAATGCACGTAACATCTGTGTTTTATTCGATCAGTCTCTCTGTCTGATCCCTCATATGACACTGATCTGTTTGTAAATTGCAATTAATAACTTTTTTCTTTCACACTTTCTCGACATCTTATAATTAACTTTTTACTTTTTAGGATATTCAATTTGTGTTTAGCGCCTATGAATCGTCGTTGATAAAATGCACTGTACAAATTTATTATTATTATCAGTACTATTTATCATAAATATCGATGTTATTAAATATCAATTGAATGTACTTCAAAACCAGGGAACATGAGTATCTCCAATATGAATATGAATATGGGAATTCATGTTGACCTTTTGCCTGTAGGTTCGATCGAAAAACTGGAGCTGTTTTGTTATGTCTTATTTATCGTTCTTTATTTTTTCATATCACAGTGAGGCAAGCAAAAAGCACTTGCTATGTTACACATTTCGTGGATGAGCTGAACATTCAGCTGAACATTCGGAAAAAAGCACCAGCGTAAAGCTCCTCCGAGGCTGAAGTTTGAAATGAAGTTGTGTCTGTTAGAAGAAATGAACACAAAATGATTTAATTCAATTCTGAATGAAATACCGCTGCGGTGGCGGTATCGCCTGTTTAAACATCACAGGCTAAAATTTGTCTCTCTGAGCAAAGTAAAGTTTTGAATGTGTCGACGTTGATCCTGACATCATTGCCACCCACATACAAAAGTTTTGCTGGGGTACATTCATATGGAACAGACTTCAGGCCGCACTGCTTTAGACACATTGACTAGGATTGACCTACGTCACGTACGAGATGTTGTTAATAATACCAAACTGGCTCTACGCTAGTAGACTACGAGTAGTTCATTTCTATATCGTCAACCCATACACGGATTCGGCTAACGTGTTTACATAATAATAATAATAACAACAACAACAACAACAATAATAATAATAATAATAATAATAATAACTCTAATATTGATGGCTCATTTGAGAGGTACTATTGTTCCGTTTGTACATACTCACATGCAGTCAGTTGCGTGTGGCAAATTGCACAATTGTAACCTCCCAAATAAATTATCACTTGGTCTGAATTCGGTGGCAACAAGGATGTAAACACGTTAGCCGAATCTGCCTATCGAGCCAAGAACCACACTCCCAACTTCTTTTCATTATTGCTAAGAATAGTGATTTTATTCTTTCAATATTATTGTACAAGGTCTTATTTCATATTTGTTGGACCGACTTCTGCATAACTCCTTTTTATAAGCTGGCGTACAAGAGAAATATACATTGAGAATTCACCAACAAATTTAATTTAATTTAGGGGTTGGACTACTTACCGCACATTATTAAACTGAGTTGTGATAAGATGATAAGGCATTTTCACTTACCTTTTGACCAGTATCCTGAGTCTATTTAAGCACCATGAGTAAGATTATTGTAAGCGACACGCTGGCTCCAACGAATACGACGAAAAGAAACATGAAAGTGCGGATCATGGCTTCCTAGATGGATGAAATCAATCCATTTAAGAGGTAAATATTACTAATTTAATGCAATCCAAAATGAGAATGGTATTAACCCTAGGAAGTTCTAATTAGTTTTGGAGTGACCCAGGGCGTTTTCCATCCTACAAAAAATTCCAGATTGAATTTCGGAAATTTCCAGTGGCGAGTGGAGAGCATTTTCCTGGAATTTCGAGAAAAGAGGGCAACCCTGCGAGGTATACCCTCGTTTCAGAGTGCAAAACTATCCAGTATCTAATTAACACTCTCTACATTCCACACGGTAGAGCTTTTAATCACATGCAACAAGACTTTCACACGCATTCTTAGTATCTAAAGAACTCACAAGAATCTGACTTTTAGTTTTACGAATTTCAAACTGATGAACGAGTCATGAAAATTAAACGTCATTCAAAATTATTATCGCCGGCTAATTTATATTCTTAATTGTTTATCCAAAGCCTCCGTTATGAGAATTTCCATTCCATTTGATTTTCTAACCGAATTTCCGGAATTTTCGATTGGAATTGTTTACATTTCGGATTTTCTGGACTGAAACAATCGAAGGATGTTTCCCTACCATATGTACCCGTTTCAGCAAAAGTTTCGGAAGTTTTGGCTGAATACTAAGCGCCCGCAGTCTCCATTATGGCGTAATGGTAAAACATCAGTGGTGTTTTATCTAAATCAGGGCACATGACTGTATTAAAAACCTCGTATGAATCGTGATTAAAACAACTTGTGGTTGATGTTTGACCGTGTCGGTAGAGCTTAATATGATTATAAGACCTGATGTCATCGTGCTCATAAAAGGCTCTTTTGGTAACTCGTTCGTGGATGTATAAACTCATAAGGTCATGCATTAGTTACCTTAAATGGCATTTCACGCTCTGACCAAGCTGGGGTCTGATCTCCAGGTTGCTCCATTGGAATATCTACTACAAAAATTGAAATACGAAACCCAGATGAAAATGCCACCATTTGACAAAAAAAGCCCTTTTCAACTGGATAAGCAGGAACTGATTATGGACACCCCATTGAAGAAGAGGCCGTCAAAAAAGCAATTTCCTACCTCTTGTGGTGCCTACTGGAACAGGTCTCTTCTTTCGATTCTGTTTAGACATGATCATGTACAGCTCAAACAAGAAAACAAAGCACACTGCAATGAAGAAGCTGATCACTGCGTAAAGTCCCTTTTTCCCTAAGCCGACTTGATCCGTGTTTAATCCCAAGTAGACTGCAACAACTGCAAAACAGACCGTTTTTTATGGTGGACATAGCAAATTACTGCAACTATTGTAACAAACAAATTTTAACTTATGTTACATGTGATTGTTTTGCTTTCACATTCCTGTTTCACTTCTGATTCACAGAACATTTCCGTCTGTTATACACACATACCTCCAAGGATCAGCGCAATGGCACCAACAATCCTATGAGCCAAGTTAAAAATGTTGCGCCTGTAACGCAACACATAGAAAACCGCAAATTATAAGTTTTCTTTTCAATTCTAGGGAACTGGAACTATTTCGTACTCCGACAAACCAAAAAAAGTTAACTTGAGAAATTAACATAAAAGTTCAGTGGCACATAGGGAGGTAAGTCACATTCCAGCCACGGCTGGTTTCATGGAGGCCCTCTTTATACAGAGCAAACTGGAATTTGTAAGTCTATTTTTTGTAGAATGGATAAAAAGTACCCGATATAAAAACCTCCAGCAGACCGAGAAAATATAACGTACTTCACATGGACACCCGTCCGAATCAAACCCGTATGACTGAAGCTAGGTTCGAACTTGGTTTCACTGCATTAGAATTGGTAACTGAAGTGAATTCGCCACCCTACCTCGGTTCACCCGGATGTGGTCTGAATGCCGCCATGATTGGTTGAGCAAGTGCAAGCGCGAAAACGACGATACCTAGATAAGGGTGCACTCCAGCGTCCTATTAAAACAACATTAAATGGATAGTTAATTATAAACGGCTTAAAGTGAGCGGTCTGAGCCGTATACTACTATGTCAGACTCGAAAAGTCGAGCCTTTCCGCGTCTCAGCAATTCTGAAAGAATTTTCCCCGCAAACCAATCGCTTCATAATATTAAGAAATACTCTGTTTGCATTTCAGCAAGGTTTAGTTCCATCCAGAATAATGTAAAATTTTAGCGAAGTCTTTTCCATTCTGAATCAATATTCCGTCAGGCAGTCATAATGTATTTATTCCGTCCTTCTATACCCGAAGGCCTCCGCCCGGATCGAGAAAGGATCGTTGGTGCACACGGAAACATTTCATGAAGGAGAAAATTTCTTATTGAGAAGCAAAATATGTTACTAAAATTGTTCAGTGACATTTTGCTTCCTCGTTAAATGTTTCACAACGTTTGCGCACTAACAAAAAATTTTGGAAAACAACCTTACCACCAAAAGTTTCCTCATTTGCAGAGATTTTTAGTTTTATGACTCACCGATGACCACCCTTTCACGTGAACAAAGATCACAACTATTCCTGCCACTGTCAAGAGTACTGTTATTGTCATCAGGGTCCGATGAACCTGTAGGACATACAGTAGGTGCACATTGAGTAACATTCTGTTTATAAAGTGAAGAGGCCTAGTTCGCTGGCCTGCGATGACCAAATTAGATAGAAGAAATTATCAAAAACTAATTTTTGAAGAAAAGTTTCGAGGTGTGAGAGTCCTTGTAGCAGACTAGTCTGGTCAAATATCAACTGAAAATCATACATACTCACGTGATGCCCAAAGCAAGAGACGAGATGAAATTCTCAAGCTTGTGTTATCAGATACCAAAACCTGGATTAATTCAGATAGCGGTTGTTTAAAAACGCGACTTAAAAGTTGGGACTTAAATTTGTTGCTAGAAAAAGATCAATTAATCATAAAAAAATTTATAGACAGTATTATGTTAGTTACAGTGACTTTTTTCCTATTTTTCATTTTTTTCAATTATTTTCGTGGAAGTAATACTTACCGCAAACCAAGCTTTCGTCCCCAATAACTGTTTAGGTTCCCAGACTACACGCATGTACCGTGCCGTGAACAAACCCACAAATGTAGACAAAATCCAAGCAAGTGTCATCAGAGTTCCTGTGTCAGAACATATAAAATCAAGAAGTCAGTTATAGGAAGGCATGTACGTATATAATTATCCCATGGCTCTCTTGGCACCCGATCGGGATAAATAACCATTGAGGTCAGAGGACAGATTCTATCAGCATAATGAAAGCAACTAATATGAATCACAAAAGTGAACACCAGCATTATTTTTAGGGAAAAAGAGGAAAGTATTCCAAAAAGATCCAAAATATAATTTTATAACGAAGTGCCTCAACACTTCTGTCGATCACCCATTGAAGCAATGTCGCGCTATTTGTCCTTCTTCCCGCCCATTGCAATAGAAAAAAAAATTATAAATGCCGACAGAGTTAACTTCACCAAAGAAAAACGGTACCACTTCATCAGTCAAAGTCGTGTTATTTATAAGCTAATGTGAAGGAGCTGCCTCGCCTGCAAACTATTTAGCGTGTCTATCAGCAGAATTGCGACTTTTTATGAACAATTTTCTTTGCACTGAGCTAGAAAATCACTAGTTAAGTGATTATTGATTAGTTAAAGTACGTCATCATTAGCGTTATCGTTTTTACCGTGGACGATAATGTTTGTATTTAGTCCTTCGTATGAAGATACAGATCCCGCCTCCGTGACAGTTATTCTAGAGGCTGTAGGCTGGCGGAGACTATGTTGTTGAATTCCACCTTGAAAAAGTAGATAAGGAAAACAAAGTAAACGTGAAATTGCACTTAACAAAAACAAGTGTGTAGGGACCAAAGGAGCCGAAGCCGTCGAGTTAGCCACTGCCGCAATGAAATTATTAAGGATGACAGTAAAATATAAAATAAGAAGTAAAGTATCTTATAATGTGTTGACAATAATGAGTTTCTGAGAAGAGCTGTATATACATGTTAATATGAGTGTTCACAGTATCATCAGGCGGTCAAGGAGAAAAGTTCATATTCCTTTTTGAATTGGTTTTAAAAGGCCAAGCGTTTAGTCTTTATTGGAATCGTTTCCTACATTTTTCAAGCTATTACATTACAGAATTGGTTCATGCTTAGCGTGCGAATATCGAGTTGTGGATGCACGCGGGAAGTTTGGAGAACGCGAAAGAAGCCTAAGAGTTCGCCGAGAGCAACTCTAGCTTCTTGAGTGCTCTCCAAACTTCCCAAGTGTATTCATAACTCGATATACGCACAGCTAAAAGCATGGACCAATTCTATTACAACATGACGACAACAACTCGGGCGCTAAAACATGTTTTATTTGTGATTGACTACAAGTTCTCACAATGCACGGCGAAGGAAAGCAAAGGTCATTAGGATCCTAACACGCCACAGTATAAGATGAGCAACCGTTGAACGGAAACGCTTAACCTGGTTTCTCAAGTGTCAACGAAAAATCCGCTTCTTCGAATTAATTATAATGAGAATGTATGCAAACCAAGTCAGAAATACTCAATGAAAATGTAGACAAAGTCAAAATACTCAGGTTTAAGTAAACATCCTAACTCGGTGAAAGTCAAATGCTCGAAGTAGGGTTTGGATTATTCAGAACAATCTTTACATTGCCGAAACTTTAACAAAAGGAACTCGCCCTAAACTCGACGGAAATTTTGCAGCTATATTGAAAATGCACACGCCATGTTATTACATACGCACGGCCGTGCGTATATAGAGATTTATATAATAGCCCAAGTTATTCTCGCTTTTTGATTGGTTCTCGCCTATGATCTATTAGAGGACAGTTGCACGATTGACGTCATCATTTCAAAGTTTTTCCCTCTGTGTTTTAAAATGGTGGAAAGTTTTGAGAATTTAGATAATATTTTACATGACTGGGCAAAAGTACAAGAAAGTCTTGTCCAGGCATTGAACAGGTACCAGAAGCATAGTCTAGCAGGAAGAGGAAAGATAACGCCGATTCTGTTTTAGAAAATGACTCGGAAAAAATACTCGAGCAGTCTCAGTCGGCAGTCGAGCAAGACTAACCCAAATACAAAATTGGTCTTGGTAAGCCGAGAACCATTGCTTTATCTCGAATTTAACAAACCCAATAAACAAAATGTTTATGAGATTAATTTATTTAAAACATTGAACTTTTCTCCGTCTCAAAATAATTGTTGACACAGTAATTGTCTGGAATGAAACATCAAAACTACCTCTTAAAATCAGTGAAAATAAACACATAACCTTGCTTTCCGATGCGAATGGTCCGGTCCGTTTCAGGGCACAGCAGCGAGCAAAGTATAGCTCACTACAGCTCACGGCCAACTGTATCGCAGCCAAAAGGTGTCTCCGACACTATTTCACACTGATTTGAGAATCGCCAACCACAGAGGACACAAATTTCCACCATCACTAACGTTCCTTTCATTCAAAACTCGAATCGAATGGCCTCCAGGTTAACCGCAACCGCAAGTTTTCCAAGCGTAGTTTTTCAACTCCTGCAATATTCGAAGCAACATACAAGCTTTTCGGCTCACAGGGCTGCTCTGATGACAAAACCTGACTTGACTTATCCAGCATTTTCTTTGAGATTTGTACATTTCGCAGTTCAATTTCGCAGTTCATTCCACGAATAGCGACGCTCGAGTCAAGTTTGACAGTGGCGTGATTTTCCTGGACCAATCACAATTCTTTGCTACGCATAGCAACCAATGAGATTGCTTCAATTTGTATAGACAATAGATTACGTCATGGCTTTTTTCGTGTTCGCCAAAGTGGGCAAAGACCGGCTTTCGAGTTATGTTGAAAGATTATAGAAATAAAAAACGCGCCCGAGTGCATTGTTGAGTTATATAAGCACGCGGGAATTTTTAAGAACACGAGAGAAGTGCATAGAGAAGCACGAGGCGCAGCCGAGTGCTTCTCGCACTTCTCGAGTGTTCTTAAAAATTTCCAAGTGCTTATATAACTCAACAATGCACGAATGGCAAGTTTTTTTATTTCTTTTATAAAATGTAAACCACCACATTAACATAAAGACATATTAAACAAGAAAAGGATTGCGAATTTTAATTAATCAAAATAAGTATTCTCCTTACATGTACATGCTTTCTTTTTATTGGCTTAAATGCTGAATGAAAAGTAAAACCGTTCCCTTTGTGGCAAGAAACAAACGTTTTCTAAAAAAAGTCAGAACGGTTCTAAAGAAATTATTACAGCAAAAAGAATCTTCGAAAGCTGAAGCAGTTCCCCAGTTCACTGACTTTTGCTCTGAGGAGGATAAAGATTGATTTGCATTGAACCGATTGTGCAAGAATTGAACATGCCGCCAAGCATTTCGCTGTGGATCGTTGTGGTGGATGATCGGCTGTGCGTTTCAACCACTCTGCCTGATACTTCTGCTGCTTTTGGCTGACTAAAAGGCTCATCGCATTGTGGAGATTTCTGTTTTGTCTGGTCGGCCCCTTGTAGAGCAGTAGACAAGACATCACTACATTTCCTGAGCTGGATAGACGACGGACGAGAATTGTAATGCTGGAGACTATTCGGGTTTCTGTGTCCCGAAATGTGGCAGATGTGGCGATCTGACAAACCGGCTTGAGACCACAAGGTTATCACTGTCGCCCGAACACAGTGATTTGTGTAAACTTTGGAAAGCTTGGCCTTTGTACTTATTTCTTTCATCATGTTTCCAAGAGTGTTGACACCAAGCGGGCGGTTTTCGTACCAGATTTCGGGTGTGATGGCGGATTCATTCCAGTCGCGTCGAGGTTGCTGAAATCAGGCTTCGCATTTCGGATTCAGCTTGGAGATATACAAGCTCAGCGCTCGGTAGCCGTCGTTCTCACTCTCTGTTTCGTACATACGAGCCGTCTTCTCAAAGCTGGATCGGTCTTGAAGTCCACCGGGATGGTTTTTGGTGGTCTCGTCGTGGGTCATAGTAACGTAGCGCTTGCCTTGCTCGTCTACTTCAAATGCAAAACTCGTCGGCTTCAAATTTCTCTGCCCTTCACGACCTCTTCTACACCAGTAGAGAACAACATGGAATCACACGTTTCTCAGCAAAGACCATGGATTTGCAAGGCTTAATACTGGACCAGCTTTCAATTTCTGCAAGTCGTCAACTGGCATGGCCTCTTTGTGCTGCACATTTTCCTTCCCTTGCTGTTTCAGGCTCTTAATTTTGGCGTTCAGCATACGGTTGGAATTTGAAAACGTTGAAGAATTTAGCTTCAAACTTCTGTTATAAGGTGGGTTGTTCAAATGCCTCTCTATTGCATTTCTGAACGTAATTAAGGACGACTTGCTGTACTCTTCACCCGTTTTGCTTCGTGCTTCTGTATAAAACTGTGACAGACTGTTGTCAAGTTGTTCGTCGCTCATTTCCTCTAGTTTTGGCAGCACAGGAACTTTTTGTGCACCCCATTCTAGGAAAAGAAAACATTTTTTCCAACTCAGCCTTTAAGTGTTGCAAGCGTATTTCGAGTGGTTAACTGTTAAATGATATACGCAACAGCTGCTAGAAAACATTTAATTGTATAAACAAGTGAAATGTTGCTTTTTGTTGACAAAGATGTAGATAAGCCAGTATAACTCATTATTTAGGAAGCATTGTAATATGCTTTATTCGTCATTCTGCCTTTTAAATTAAAACAGGTTTTAAGTTTTAGTGTTTGAGATGTGTATTGGATTGTAGTCATGTTTACGTAAATTCATACCTTTGAAAGCGTTTACTGCCCAATTTGTCGAGCTCTTCGTAGACTTTGCTTGCGTTTCCACCAAAAGCCGGTTTCTCTCCGCTTCTGTCAGTTCTGCAAACCGTTTTTTCTTTGGAACAGGTGCCTCATTTTGAGACTCCTTAACGCTGCTACTTTCTCGGCGTTCAGGAATTCGAACCCGAGTTGAAACCGTGGAAATTCTTCAGCCATAATGGCGGACGGACTAGCTGATTCTCAAATTTTGTCCAGGGCAAAATTTTCGTGACGTAGCTTGCGTGCATATGTTGAGTTATAATGCACGCGCGTGACGTAAGTTGAGTGCTTTATGGAGCTATAATGAACTCGAACTGACCAATCACAGCGCGCGCAATTACTCGAACATTTTATAATTTGAAATAAAAAAAAGCTTTATCTGTAGTAGTTTGTTTCGTTACTATATAAAACAAATAGATTCCATGTTGCCGTGCGTCTGTTCAGTAATAGATCACAGAAGACGTCAAAATGTGGTAAGAACATCAGTGACACACTCGGCTATCGCCTCGTGTGCCACTTTTTTGTTCTTACCACATTTTGACATCATCTGTGATCTATTACTGAACAGACGCACGGCAACATGGAATCTATTTGTTAATTTGTTCATGATGACTCAATAGGAATTAGGTAGGACTAGCGCGCGCGCTATGTTATCATAAAACTTGTTAGGGCTTATTTTATTCCGGAATTGGTTTCTACAGGTTATTTTCGAAAGTATGCCTGTTAATTATGATAAAATAGAGTATACAGAGTTTCAAATGCGCCTTACTTAAACTGATTAAAACCTAATTTTAAACGCAGAACGCTCTTACCTGCCAGGATTATTTTACTTTTTCGTTAAAAAAAATGATCTTTTGAAGCGGGTACCGTCAGAGTTTTAATCTTACATGTATGTAGAAGAGAGGAATCTTTGAGTTAGAAACACTCTTTAGCTTTAAAATTTCTAACATCGTATATATCTAGCGTTGCCCTTTCGTTTCTCGATGATACTTAGGACTAGTTATTTTGATATGCGAACGCTTTGAATCGTTTGAACACAAATAGAACTATTGAGTATTAATTACTGTCCGTGGTTCTTAAAACAAATACGTTAACCAAATATAAACTCACCGTTGAAGTCTCCAATCGCTCCCAACACAAACCAAGGTTGACTCAGGTCCCTGAAGTTAGTTATCCCTGGGTTGATGTCCCTCGAAATCCTAAACATTTCAAGAAGTAGATTCGGCGATTATTGACGATTAATCCTGTTATTGTTGTAATCTTAGGGTACACTAATAATAAGGCGATGTTTTGACTAGAGTTCTGATAGACCCTTAATAGAGCAAATCATTAGTGAAACTGATAACAGAGTAGGGTGGCACTCTACCTCTCGTATAGGACATATTACAACGGCCAAATGGCATATTTTGAAAAACAGCTTAATTAAAATTATGAAAAAACAACGGTATATACTTGCACTTCACCACGCCCCCTTCATTTGAGTGTTCAAGAATCCTCACCGCCGATGGATTCTAGAAAAGTATCAAAATAACAAGAATATAAAACGAATAAATGAATAAACCTTTCTACTTCTTAGCACATTGTTCCATACGGTTCAAAGTCAAGTGCATGAACTTATGGGAATATACCACTAACAGACGTGAACTATTTTTTTAAGCAAAAGAAATTCAGACCAGGAGTCATCTAGGTAATTGAACATGAGTACGATTTTCGAATTTCAAACAGGTGACGTTTCCAGAGCCCTCGCACTTCTTGTTGGTTTTAGGTGGAGAGGGTAGCTCATGGGATTACATGGGTATACGTGAAAATGGGAAACAGCAAACTAGAACTGAGAATCCTTACTCCTACCAGATCGGTCTCATACTCGTACTCAAATCTAAGTCCCCTATTGACACATTTCTTTTTCAAGAAAAGCATACTCATCCTCATCATTTATTTGCCTTTAAAAGTATCTATTTAGTTATAGTAATTTAATCAGAGCGAGAAGACCTTTGCAAAACCAAGAGCTTTCAAGATGGCACTATCATTATTATCATCGAAAAACCGTTTTTCCGTATTAGGGGCGTCCGCCACAGCAGTGCCATGAAATAATCGTTTCCTGTAATAATTGTTTTTCTTAATTTATTTGGTGAAAGCCGCAAATAAAAATACTTACTGGAGTAGTCATAGTTGGAGTGGATCGGTCTTCTGCATAATAATGTCCACTCTCTGATTGATCACTGATGCACATGAGCAAATCCGTATCGGCCTGTAAGTAGACAGAGAATGTTGATTATAAACTCCTGGCTTTTTCAATAATCAATTATCCATCATTATTATATGACTTGCGTATGTAGCCGATATCACGCACACTCTGATTGGCAACTACTAGGGCAATATTCTCCCGTAATGCCTATGGACCTACTACTTGTCTGCAAAGACCCAGCAAAAACCCATGTAATAAACTACTTATTTAATTGGCCTCGAACGTTCGGTCTCAAACCTCGGACTTGCCGTATTGACGTCGCTATCGCTCGATCAATACGGCAAGGTCTTGATCTGAGATTTTCCCGTAAAGACCTCAATCTCGGTTATTAAGTAGTTAATATCGTCCCTTGTTATGATCGTGTACCCAATTTCGGAGGAAAGCTTTGATGCAGCAAAGTACACTACAGCCCATAATTACAAATATAACTAAGCCTACACTACAAGAAGATGGGTTTACGAAGTTATTAAATGCAGCAAGAAGATAGGTTAACAAAGATAAAAGATGAAGACACGATTGATCACAGTAGTTGTACACAAAACTTAAGCAGTTATGAAATGAAACCCTGAAAAAAATTCAGGCCTGAGCGGTACATGATTCGAACTCATGACCACTGCGATACCGGTGCAGTGCTCTATCAACTGAGCTATCAAGCCAACTGGCAGCTGGTCCTTTAAGAGTTCCTAAAAAACCCGTAGATGGTAGAGAAGAATACAAGTGAATATATGAAAGGTCATATACTTGAACTGCGGAGACAGATATGAAAAACATCCGACTGCTGTCTGCCAAAGATCATAGGATGATTAAGACGCGATCAGCGAAGGTCGTCAGGAAGACTTGCGAGGATTGTCCAAGACGACCTACATTGCTCGGAAGAGCTGCAGGAGAATACACAAGGACTTGTTCATTACCATGATCCTTGACTTTTGACGGAAACCGAAAGGAAGACCACCGTCACCATCATAGTAATGAGTAATAAGTCTCAACAACAATTGGATACCCGGTAATTACACTGGTTATTTATGAGGGTCCCCTATACTTTTTTCGTGACGCGTGAATGGGCGTTTTTTCTTTGCGCGAAGCGTGAATGAGGATTTTTTTTTTTTCAGTGATTCGTGAATCTATATTTTTCTGTCCTCGGGAAACTGGTTTTCGATTTTTTCGTGATCCTTGAAAAATGCATTTACTTTCGCGTGATTTGTGAACCATCGACTTTTGTGGGAATAATTTTTCACATTTTTGGAGATTTTAGCGTCATAGAAGCTCGTAAACTACACGAAACTGGATGTAAAAAGCGTGACGGCCTGCCTTTCTCGACATCTCTCGACGCGCGTGAGGATGGAGGACTGAGAACTAACCACAGCAACAGTGAACCAGGAGGGCCTACAATCTAGTCTGTCACGCTGTGTCACACACGCGGGGTATCACGCCATTTCGATCGAGAAAAGGCTGAAAATGGAGGGTTCTGCGGAAAAGGTGAATTAATCTGTCAGTATCCACACTCTATCCAGCCTTAACTGATGTCCACTCAACCATCGCTTCGATGTCATAACCGAAATATGTCAACAAAGTGTTAATATGTCTTTTGGATTGTTTCTTTTGTCTTCACGAAGGTAGCATTTGCATATTTTATTCATATTGTCATCTTTATTGCTTGGTGACCTCGTGCATGACCTAGCTGCAGTCTGCATTGTCAACCTTTATAGTTGAATGACCATAAGGTTTCCATGGTTTAATTTTACAGTTACATTACAATCAAAACAACGTTTTGTTGCCATAAAAAATGTCTGCCTTAGTCTTGGTATCGACAAAACATGTGTCCGTGACTTTTTATCTGAGAGCCTGCTTAAATACGGCTCAATACGGACACCCCGATAATACGGACACTTTGGCATATTCCCTTGGTGTCCGTATTAACGGGGTTCCACTGTACATGCAAAATACCCAATCCACAAAAGATCTAGACATGCTGACGACGAGAGAGTCTGAAATTATCAAAATATGGCCATGTGCAGCTATATCTACTGTGGTACATTTCAGTATTGCCAGATACATTTTTGTAATGATTGTATATGTATGTTTTGCGAAACGTGAATAGAATTTGCATTTTTACGTGAAACATGATTTAGCCTTTGCATTTTCGCGTGAAACGTGATTGCTTACTTTTTTCTGTGAACGTGAAGCTTTTTTTCGAATTTTTCGCGGATGCGTGAAAAGGCCAATTACTTTTGCGTGAAACTGTTTTCAGAAGAGGTATAGGGGACCCTCATTTATGCCCACTCTCGATGCTTTTTTAGGTTCCCAAGACGTTCAACTATATAAAAAATCGCTCGTATCCATAAAGTTCTTACCATGTTTCGGTCATCACTAAATCCTACTCCTGCCCAGCCTGCCTTTCCACTAAGCTCAAACTCCACCGTATCCTCTATTCTTTGATATGTCACCAAAAAATCGCAGTCGTCACTTGAGAAGCAGGAGTCTGGAATCCTAAAGCTGCCTTGTGCTGGTGCTGTTGTTGTAGGAGTTGTTGTAGATGGTGCTCTTGGTGCTGGTATTACGCTGTTGTTGTCCTTAAGTATAACAATTTAAAGTCAAGAATGAAATATAGGCGGGTAATCGAAGTTTACAGACGCCTTAGGTTTTGTTCGCGTTATTCAGTCCTTATCAGCTAACAATGGTATAGTGTACTTGGGTTTTGCTATTTCCTGACTTTTAGATGAAGAACGCTCGGCAGTCAGTCGAGGCCGATTGGCAGATTCGTTTTTGACTGACTGATTGTTTGTTTGATCGATGGATCAAACAATCGGTCACTATAATAGAACTAACCTTAATGACTGATTAACTGTATATGTGCATGCATGTTTGTTGGATTGATTGGTAAATACCTTAAGCTAAACCGCGAGGAATTGCTGATTGATTTTTTTACCTGATTTAAGTTAAAATTTCACCGTGAAGATAGAATCAACGAAATCAGTACCTGCAGCATTCAATACCTGAACTTTCGTCACAGTTATTTTTGAAGTCGACGACTGCCTGACAGAATGTTGTTGGATAGTTACACCTGAAAAGAGCATGTATTAATTAATTAGAAAGCAAACAATGCTTTAATGAAATTTTTTAATTATTAGTTTTTCAATAATTATTCTAATTCAAGCACTTACCATATATACTTTCAATAGCACCCAAGAGATACACCTCTTCATTGAAATTTCTTAAATTTTTAATTGCTGGGCTTGGGGTGATATCTCTGGCGATCTTTTGAAGCGGGTAAGACCAATTATTTAGTTTTGGTCATGAGAGGAATCTTTGATTTAGAAACACTCTCTAGCTTTAAAATATCTAACATATACATAATGGGATGCCGTTTCTCTTTGATGTGCATAGACGATAAAGCGAAAATACTTAGGGCTATTTATTTTGATATCCGAACGCTTTGAATCGTGTTACTAGAAATAGAACTATCGAGTATTAATTACTGTCCGCGGATTTTAAAAAAATACGTTAACCAAAATAAAAACTAACCGTTAAAGTCTCCAATTGCTGCCAAAATAAACCAAGGTTGACTCAGGTCCCTGAAGTTAGTTATCCCTGGGTTGATATCCCTAGAAATTCTAAACATTTCAAGGGGTAGATTCAGGAGTGATAATTGACGGATAATTCTGATAATATTGTAATATCTTACTAGTTGCTATGGCACATGTTACATCTAAATCCCCCCTTCAATTCACAAGCGCTGATTATTTTAATCTTTTTTTATGGGGGGACATTCTTTCATGCTTGAATTATGAGGTATCTGTCTGTTAACGGACTAAAACCTGGTTAAAATTCTCCGTTTTCGGTGGCAGATTATCTAGGGGATGGGAATGGGGAAATTCAGTTCAGATCAAGAAAAGTTCAATTTACAAGGCAATATATGAAAGACCGTATATTTGAACTGCGGAGAAAGATATGAGGACATGATTGATCATCGCAGTTATACCCACAACTTTTAAAAGCGGTTGTGAAATTTAAGCCTGAAAAAAATTCAGGCTAACGAGATGCGAATCCATGACCTCTGCGTATGCCGGTGCAGTGCTCTACCAACTGAGCTATCGAGCCAACTGGGAGCTGTTCACGTTGTTTATTATATTAAGAGAATGTCCAAAGCAACAACCGCAAATGGTACTCTAAGTCGACGTTGTGAATAGCGTTGTGATAGACCCTTAAGAGGCGCCCTCTGTAAATTTCAACTATGGTCATTTGGACCAGAAAAAAATCAAATTCCTCAAACTTTCTCAGATGAATGGTCTAGATAAGTGATTCACAAAAATATAATTTTCAGTTAAATTGGATTCGTATTTTAGCGCTGGGGTCACCATCTTGGTTTTGCCCCTGTGAGAGGACTTTCAGCGGCCATTTTAGGGCACATTTTTAACAATTTGCCATACAAAGAAAACGATATAAATCCGGGTAAAAACCCTTTATTCGAGACAAGCAAATGTTTATTGTTACGTTGAGAGGCTGTTTAGGCAATTTGATCATCATATGATTTTTTTACAGAAATTTAAATTTCTTCCCTTTCGGACCACTCATGAAGCGCCAGTAAAAAGGCGAAATTTAAAGGAAAATATCACTTGAGATCCCCAAACTACCCTCCACTTAAAGAGCAATGTCTCACCTGTAAAAATATGCAATAAAATTTTGGGGCAGTTAAAACTGTAAAATGTTAGAAGAAGAAGTTTAAGCTGTGCTTTTGTCAACAAAGACCGCCGTCTTAGCATAATAACGTGAAAATAACGATGCACAGAGAAAATAATGATATGTTCCACTTACCTCGCGACATGTTGACAACTGGATGTTCCACGATACCTCATGTTATATTCTCAGTAGGTTTCAGCCACATTTGGTGATTAGTGTACGAAATCACTCTGAGACATCACAACGGTTAAGCAGATTTCAACTCTCCGAAGCCCTCTTCATAACATCTATCAATATTATTTGTCTTTCGTCTCATAAGCCGCCGTTTACAAGAAGTTTAACAATTCGCTGAGATCCTAATCCTCCTCTTAATCAAGTATTCTCATCAAGGACTCGTTTAAGCTCAGTTCTGATTTGATCTGTTGTGCACCCGCCATTATTCCACAGATTGCGTTACATTTGACAAGTGCACATTTCAACGGGTAGGGGTAGGGTGGGTAGGAAGTGAAAATGTCACCGACATTAAAGCCATTTTACGCATTTCTGTGTCTGAACTAGTAACTGGCTTTTCAAGAATGATTTGAACATGAGCTTCTGCTTGGAAATTTGAAGAATTTTCTACTTTATTTCTTGCAGGGTGGGTTGGGGGGCGTGCATTGTAAGAAAAGAAGAAAAAGAAAAGTAACCGATAGACAGTATCAGGTCAAAAGATTATGATCTGTGTACAAGCTCTTGATCAGCTTAAATTAAATTTCTTGTATCCTATTAATTTTTTACCCAACTATCCAGTATCCTGAAAATCCCTGATAGGGCCTCAGTGATGAACTGGAGCACCTGATCAAGAACCTGATGCCTATGATTGGCCATTCGTTTCAAAATTACGACAGGGTATACGCGGGTTTTTCTGCCGCGTATACTTGTTTACATACGTTACGTGTGGGCTTTAAGCTCTTATATACGACCGTTTAGATCGCGTATATACTCATTTTTAAAGGGCCACACATTTGCGTGAATTCAAGCGCGGGGATATGCGAAATAAATCCCCAAATATAGGCGTCCTACAAGGACCCATATATACGCGAGCTAAAATGCGCGTATATGCGGGTCTCGTAAATTATGTTGTATATGCCAGCACGAAATGTGCCTTTTTAAGAGAATGGCTGTTCGTGTATGATAGCAATGAAAATTACTTTAACTAGGAATCGTCAATATGGCGGCAGTGGCGAAATGGCTTGTCTTGCTCTATCTGCTATTTAATGTTTGTTACTGCAGCTCCCCCAGTGACTGAACTTCTAGAAACAGTTATGCGTGTTTTGAATGACTGTTCAAGATTTTATCCCCACGCTAATCGTAACATGGCAGAGAACTTGATTGTTTGTCGTGATGTTGCTGTGGATTCTGTTCACCGTTTAGGACAGAGGTGCCCAAGCGAATGCTGAGAGAATTCTGCCTCTCCAATTGCTGGTGAGACAAATTCAATACTTACTACATAGATGGGAAATGTTTGCAGTTCAGTTTTGAACTTGAGTAATCTCAAACTACACAAAGCATAAGCAGTGGAAAACAGTTTTATAGAGGCAACTTTATATTTGGGTTAACTTTTAATCCTGGGTTAGCGTTAACCGGCTTTCGAACAACCCGGCCCTGATGATTCGAGAAATAAGACTGACGTGGGTTTTCCAAATCTGGTATTAGTATCATGCTGGGTCATTTGCGAAGTAGAAACATCTATGTTCAACGTCAGCGTGTAAGGGTCAGCAGGGTCTGATTTGAGGTGGTTCAATACCATCACAAGGCGTCAGGGGACCTAATTCTCTCTGGCACATTGATGGACTACACTGCCTCATCAGTTGGAGGTTTGTAATACATGGTGGTTTTGACAGGGCTTTAGACTTTAAGTTGTGCAAAAAAAACTTCTGCTGCAACTGGGCTCGCTCTGTTCTTAGCTGCTGTGCAAAATTATGAATTGCCCTCTAGAGTGTGTTGAGACGAAGGGGATGAAAATTTAGAGGTAGGAAAAGCTATGCTATGGCACAGGGGATTTAATAGGGGAAGCAAAATTGCTGGGTTGTCTGTACACAACCAGTGAATTGAACGTCTCTGGAGAGAAGTCTTTATTGAAGTCGGTCAGTTCTACTACACTCTGTTCTACCAGATAGAAGAAAATGGCATCCTGGAATCGAGCAGCATAATCGATCTGTTCCGTTTGTATTACATATTTCTTTCCAGAATTAACAACCAGTTAAACCTCCTAGCTGAGGCATGGAATAACCATGCTGCACGCACAACCAATATGGGTGAACGCAGTGATTTTACAAGATATATGTAATACTGGAAATACTAGCTGTCAGGGGCACATTTGATGATAACACCCAACTAGATGAATTATCTGGTGAAGACCCAATAGGGCTTACACTAAAATCACATTCTGTTTCCTAAAACTCCCCTTGAGGTATTGATATATCATGGGCTGGACGACCCACTCTTCCATTACTAATAGAAGCTGATGAAGTTGGCAAAGCCCTAATGGAAGTACACTGAGGTGCATGAAACTGCTCTTAATTTTGCAAACATTTCCCATCTAAGTAGTAAATATTGCACTGATTTGTCTCACCAGTGATTCTAGAGGTCGTATCCTCTCAGCATTCGCCTTGGAACCTCTGTCCAATGAATCAACTAAAGAATTAGCCTGCGTAGTTTGACAGTTTAGCATATTTTTTAAGCAATTTGAGCGCGAGCGCACAAAGTGACAAAGCAGCGAAAACGAGCAGGAACCGCCCCAGGCTCATTGTGGCTACGCCGCATTTGGCGCTCGTTATCGCGGCTTCGCCGCTTTCTTAGCGTTCAAATTGCCTAAAAACCGCCAAGCTACGCAGGCCACTAAACGATGTACAGAGTAATCCACAGCAACTTCACGACGATTAACGTTAGGATAAAATCTTGAACAGTCATTCAAAACACGCATGACTGTTTATAGAAGTTCATTCACTGGAGAGCTGCAGTAACAAACATTAAATAGCAGATAGAGCAAGACAAGCCATTTTACCACTGCCGCCATATTGACGATTCCTAGTTAAAGTAATTTTCATTGCTATCATACATGAAAAGCCATTCTCTTAAAAAGGCACATTTCGTGCTGGCATATACAACGTAATTTACGAGACCCGCATATACGCGCATTTTAGCTCGCGTATATATGGGTCCTTATAGGACGCGTATATTTGGGGATTTATTTCGCATATCCCCGCGCTTGAATTTACGCAGATGTGTGGCCCTTTAAAAATGCGTATATACGGATCTAAACGGTCGCATTTATGAGCTTAAAGCCCATACGTAACGTATGTAAACAAGTATACGCGGCAGAAAAACCCGCGTATACCCTGTCGTAATTTTGAAACGAATGCCCAACCATAGATGCCGTCTATCGTCTTTTTTTTTTTTCTTTTTTTCTTTTCAATGCAATGCATAATCCCCCCCCCCCCCAACCCACGAAACATAACCTAGAAAATGCCTCAAATTTCCAAGCAGAAGCTCATGTTCAAATCATTCTGGGAAGCCAGTTACTATTTTAGCAACAGAAATGCCTGAAATGGCTTAAGGGCCTGCTTACAAGGAGTGTAACCTCGCATTAAGTTGTCCCGGTTTGTAGAGTTACCCTACCTGTAGAATTTTGCTTGCAAACCCGGGCTATCTTTTGCCCTCCAGCTAGGGTTAACCCGCTTGGTAGGGTAACCCTCCCTCCTTGTAACCAGGCCCTAAAATGTCGGTTACATTTTCACTTCCTACCCACCCTACCCCTACCCGTTGAAATGTGCACTTGTCAAATGTAACACAATCTGTGAAATAGTGGCGGGTGCACAACAGATCAAATCAGAACTGAGCTTAAACGAGTTCTTGATGAGAATACTTGATTAAGAGGAGGATTTAAAGGCTGCTAACAGACGTCTGGGTCAGTTAGGATCTCAGCAAATTGTTAAACTTCTTGTAAACGTTGGCTTATGAGACGAAAGACAAATAATATTGATGGATGTTATGAAGAGGGCTTCGGAGAGTTGAAATCTGCTTAACCGTTGTGATGTCTCAGAGTGATTTCGTACACTAATCACCGAAAATATGGTTGAAACCTACTGAGAATATAACATGAGGTATCGTGGAACATCCAGTTGTCGACATGTCGCGAGGTAAGTGGAATATATCATTATTTTCTCTGTGCATCGTTATTTTCACGTTATCATGCTAATTAGGACGGCGGTCTTTGTTGACAAAAGCACAGCTTAAACTTCTTCTTCTAACATTTTACAGTTTTAACTGCCCCAAAATTTTATTGCATATTTTTACAGGTGAGACATTGCTCTTTAAGTGGAGGGTAGTTTGGGGATCTCAAGTGATATTTTCCTTTAAATTTCGCCTTTTTACTGGTGCTTCATGAGTGGTCCGAAAGGGAAGAAATTTAAATTTCTGTAAAAAAAATCATATGATGATCAAATTGCCAAAACAGCCTCTCAACGTAACAAGCAATATTTGCTTGTCTCGAATAAAGGGTTTTTACCCGGATTTATATCGTTTTCTTTGTATGGCAAATTGTTAAAAATGTGCCCTAAAATGGTCGCTGAATTAAAGCGCTCTCAGAGGGGCAAAACCAAGATGGTGACCCCAGCGCTAAAATACGAATCCAATTGAACTAAGAATTATATTTTTGTGAATCACTTATCTAGACCATTCATCTGAGAAAGTTTGAGGAATTTGATTTTTTTCTGGTCCAAATGACCATAGTTGAAATTTACAGAGGGCACCTGTTAATAGAACAAGCCATTAGTAAAACTGCTGACAGGCGTAAGGTGGCACTCTACCTCTCATAGAGAACACGTCAGACGATCAAATGACATAAATTATTTTGAAGAATTATCAAAAAACAAAGGTATGTACTTGCACTTCACCACGCCCCCTCCAGTGTAGTGTTCAAGAATCCTCACCGCCGATGGAGTCTGGAAAAACATCAAAACAACAAGAATATAAAACGAATAAAAGAATTAACCTTTCTACTTCTTAGCGGATTGTTCCATACGGTTCAAAGTCAAGTGCATGACTTCCAATCGAAACGAATGGAAATTTACCACTAACAGACCAAAACTACTATTTTTTGATGCAAAAAAAGTTTCAGACTGCGAGTCATTTTAGTGTAATTTAGATTGGACTACGAGTACGATAATTGAATATGAGTGCGTTTTTCCAATTTCAAACCAGTGACGTTTCCAGAACGCCTGCTCTTGTTTTTGGTTTTAGGTGGAGAGGGTAGCTCATGGGATTAGACGGCTATACGTCAAAATGTGAAACCGCAAACTAGAATTGAAAATTGTTACTGCTATCAGATCGGTGTCATACTCGTACTCAAATCTAAGTTCCCTATTGACACATTTCTTTTTCTCAAGAAAAGCATAGTCATCCTCATCATGTATTTGCCTTTTAAAAGTATCTATTTAGTTACAATAATTTAATCAGAGGGAGAAGACCTTTGCAAAATTACTGAGAGTTTCCAAGATAGCGCTATCTTTATTATCATCGAAAAACCGTTTTCCCTTTTCCATGTGTGAATTGGTAGTTGCATGGAGGCGTCCAGCGTAGCAGTGCCATGAAATAATCGTCTTCTGTAATAATTTTTTTTTTTTTGAATTATTTGGTGAAAGCCGCGAACAAAAATACTTACTGGAGTAGTCATAGTAGGAGTGGTTCGGTCTTCTGCATAATAATGTCCACTCTCTGATATATCACTGACGCACATGAGCAAATCCGTATCGGCCTGTAAGTAAACAGAGAGTGTTGATTATGAACTCCTGGCTTTTTTAATACACAATTATCCATCATTATTAAATAACTTGGGTTTGTAACCGATATAACGCACGCTCTGATTGGCTAATGCAAGGGTATTATTCTCCCGTAATGTCCACGGGCCTACTACTTGTCTGCAAAAACCCAGCCCAAAGCCTTATAATAAACTACTTATTTAATTGACCAGAAACGTTCAGTCTCAAACTTTGGACTTGCCCTATTGACGTCGCTGTCGCTCGATTAATACGGCGAGTTCTCGGTCTGAGATTTTCCCGTAAAGACCTCACTCTCGGTTAATAAGCACTTAATAGCGCCCCTTGTTATGAGCGTCTACCCACTTTCGGAGGAAAGCTTTATAATAATAATCTTTATTGAGGAAACGTTTTCACGTACATGTGGTTTTCGAAAAGGACCTCAAAGATTAATACTAATTAATAGAACTAAAAATATGAAATTTATGAAACACTTAAGTTAAAAAACTCAAAACCTGTCTCTTAAAAATATTTACATTAGGAGAGTCTCGTATTATCTGGCTGAGAGAATTAAAATCATTAACAGCGTGATAGGCAGTTCTTTGTTTTCCCCAATTCGTTCTAACGCAGGGGAGTCTAAGATTGACTTTATGTCTGGTGTTATAATTATGCTGATGTTGTTGTGTTACTAAAGTCAATTCGTGATTTATAAATCCATTTAGACATTTGTATACATGCACACATCTTCGCTGGAAACGCCTTTTCTCTAATGGTATCCACTTCAGAGTCGCTAATGCATGCGGCGCAGATGAATACAGCGGTCGATCTAAAATTATTTTAGCCGTTTTATTTTGCAAAACTTGTAGGCTAGACATTAAAGTTATATTACGCTTGTCACCCCAAACTAGATCTGCGTACTCGAATAAGGGCATGACAAGACTTTTATAAAAAAGAATGTGCGCCCTAAACGGTAATAAATGCTTAATGCGCCTAAGTAGGCCAAGCCTTTGGTTAATTTTCCCTGCCATATATTCGACATGATTTGTCCAGGTAAAATCAGACGATATTAAAATTCCAAGATATATTAAAACAAGAAACATCGTTCACACAATGATCGAAAATTGACACAGTTAGAGCAACTTTGCTCTCTAGTTTCCTGTTACTGCCTATGAGCAAACATTTGGTTTTGTCCAGATTCAGTGTTAATTTATGTTCGTTCAGCCATTTGGCCACCGCCAGGAGGTCTTGATTGAGCTTGTCAGTCAGCTCCTGGGAGGAAGACCCATTGTAGTAGATCACCGTATCGTCTGCATAGAGTGACGCTTGACAGGCATCTAGAACGCTTGGCAAATAGTAGATGTAGATGACAAATAGCAGGGGACCCAAGATACTTCCCTGAGGAACCCCGTGGGTGACTGGTAACTCATCAGACAACTCATTCCCACAACATGTGCGCTGTTTCCTGTCAGTGATGTAAGAGCGAAACCACTGAAGCGAATTCTCACATAAACCAATCTCTGAAAGCTTAGGTAACAGAATCTCGTGGTCCACAGTGTCGAAGGCCTTGGTTAAATCCAAAAACACGGCCCCACATAGTTTACCTTGTTCCGTATTCAATAAGACTTCATCGGCAAATGAAGTCAAAGCAGATACAGTAGAAAACCCCTTCCTGAATCCAAACTGTTTCCTTGTGAGCAGATTGTTCGTAGCCAAGTACTGGTTACGATAGAGCTGAGTACACTGCAGCCCATAATTACAAATATAACTAAGCCTACACTACTTAGCCTCTTAAAATGTAACAAGAAGATAAGTTTACGAAGTTACTAAATGCAACAAGAAGATAGGTGAACGAAGATAAATGATGAAGACATGATTGATCACAGCAGTTATTCACACAGCTTAAGCAGTTGTGAAATTAAAGCGTGAAAAAAAAAAAAAAAAATTGAGCCTTCTTCGGAATTTGAACCCACGACCTCTGCAATACCGGTGCAGTACTCTACCAACTGAGCTATCAAGCCAACTGAGAGATGGTCACTTTGTGAGTTCGTAATGTACCCGTAGAGGGTGAAGAATAGTTACAAGTGAATATATGAAAGGTCATATACTTGAACTGCGAAGAAAGATATAAAGACATGATTGATCATAGCAGTTATACACACAGCTTAAGGTAATCGGCTCTTGAAATTGTTCTACTATCAAACTAGTTTTGAAACTTAGCATAATTAATATTCATGATATGAACATTAAAAACATGCAATAAAAAAATGGAGTCACCGTGCTTGTTTACGCGTCAGCAGGCTCTTAAAATAGGGTATTTTTACTGGTTGCGCGTTAAAAATTCGAATCACCGTCATAAAAAATTAAGTCTTGGTTACTTCAAAGACACAAAATTATCTCTTTAAAGTAAAGCTTCTTTTATTCACATAAGCAGCATTGCTTCATTTAAGCCGTTTTTGATTGCCTGGTTGTGGGAATATCGCATGTTTTTGGACAGTTCCGTGGTTAGCTTAAAGTCCTCGCCATGGCCAAAATACACCCAGTACGGAACTATTTTCCAAAAAAAACAAAAAAAATCATGTTCTTTAGTAGACTGTTCTTAGCAAATACCTGAAAAAAAAAATCGGGGAGGTACTTACCATATTTCTGTCATCACTAAATCCTACTCCTGCCCAGCCTGCCTTTGCGCTAAGCTCAAACTCCACCGTATCACCTATTCTTTGATATGTCACCAAAAAATCGCAGTCGTCACTTGATAAGCAGGAGTCTGGAATCCTGAAACTGCTTTGTGGTGGTGCTGTTGTGGTAGGAGTTGTTTTTGGTGGTACTGTTGCTGCTGTTATTGTACTGTTGTTGTCCTAAAGTATGACAATATAAAGTCAAGTTTATAAAGTTTAAAAACGCCCTAGGTTTTGTTCGAGTTCTTTAGTCCTTATCAGCTAATAATGAAATAGTGTACTTGGGTTTTGCTGTTTCCTTAGTTTTAGATGAAGAACGCTACAGTCAGTCGAGGCCGATTGACAGATTCGTTTGGCAGCCTTGGCAGATTGGTTGATTATTGGTTTGTTAGTTTGTTGACTGACTGACTGATTATTCGTTTGATTGATCGATCGATTAAAGAATCGATCACTATAATAGAATTAACCTTAATAATTGATTCACTGTATGTGTTCATGTATGTTTGTTGTTTGTTCGATTAATATGTAAATAGCTTAAGCTAAAAGGCGAGGAATTGCTGATTGATTTTTACCTGATTTAAGTTAAAATTTAACCGTGAAGATAGAATCAACGAAATCAGTACCCGTAGCATTCAATACCTTAACTTGCGTCACAACTATTTTTGAAGTTGACGACTGCCTGACAGAATGTTGGTTAATTACACCTGAAAAGAGCATGTATTAATTAATTAGAAAGCAAACAATGCTTTAAGAAAATTTTTTAATAATTAGATGTTCAATAATTGTTCTAATTCAAGCACTTACCACATAAACTTCCAATAGCACCCAAGAGATACACCTCTTCATTGAAATTTCTTAAATTTTGAATTGCTGGGCTTGGGGTGATATCCCTGGAGATCTTTTGAAGCGGGTAAGACCAGAGTTTTGGTCACGAGAGGAATCTTTAATTTAGAAACACTCTCTAGCTTTAAAATTTCTAACATATACATAAAGGGTTGCCGTTTCTCTTTCATGAACATACACGATAAAGCGAAGATACTAAGGACTATTTATATTGATATGCGAACGCTTTGAATCGTTTGAATAGAAATAGAACTATCGAGTATTAATTACTGTCCGCGGATTTAAAAAAAAATACGTTAACCAAAACAAAAACTAACCGTTAAAGTCTCCAATCGCCGCCAAAAGAAACCATGGTTGACTCAGGTCCCTGAAGTTAGTTATCCCTGGGTTGATATCCCTAGAAATTCTGAACATTTCAAGGGATGGATTAAGTAATAATTGACGGATAATTCTGTTATTATTGTAATATCTTACTAGTTGCTATGGCCACATGTTACATCCAAATCCTCTCTTCAATTCACAGCCGCTGATTATTTTAATCTTTTTTTTTTTTTTTTTATGGGGGGACACTCTTTCATGCTTGAATTATGAGGTTTCTGTCTGTTAATGGACAAAAACCTGGCTAAAATTCTCCGGTTTTTGGTGGCAGATTATCTACGGCGTGGGAATGGGGAAATTCAGTTCAGATCACGAAAAGTTCAGTTTACAAGGCAATATATTATTGTTGGGCATTCGTTTCAAAATTACGACAGGGTATACGCGGGTTTTTCTGCCGCGTATACTTGTTTACATACGTTACGTATGGGCTTTAAGCTCATAAATGCGACCGTTTAGATCCGTATATACGCACTTTTAAAGGGCCACACATTTGCGTAAATTCAGGCGCGGGGATATGCGAAATAAATCCCCAAATATACGCGTCCTATAAGGACCCTTATTATATGGAGAAGAGTGTTTTACTGGGAACTAAACCACTCGTAGATTCCATACGCCACTTCATCCGGGACCCGAGTGGCGTATTTTCCGTATGTCACCTTTGTGAGTGTCGTATCGTTCAATGACCTCATGATTCCCGCCTTTTGCTTTTGTTGAATTGGTTTCTCTATATAATAAAAAGAACATTACACGTTGGCTCGAAGATATGAATTTTATGTTCTTGCCACTCGAACATAAAATTCATATCTTCTCGCCACCGTGTAATATCCTCTATATATATACGCGTGCTAAAATGCGCGTATATGCTGGTCTCGTAAATTACGTTGTATATGCCAGCACGAAATGTGCCTTTTTAAGAGAATGGCTGTTCATGTATGATAGCAATGAAAATTACTTTAACTAGGAATCGTCAATATGGCGGCAGTGGCGAAATGGCTTGTCTTGCTCTATCTGCTATTTAATGTTTGTTACTGCAGCTCTCCAGTGAATGAACTTCTAGAAACAGTCATGCGTGTTTTGAATGACTGTTCAAGATTTTATCCTAACGCTAATCGTCGTGAAGTTGCTGTGGATTACTCTGTACATCGTTTAGTGGCCTGCGTAGCTTGGCGGTTTTTAGGCAATTTGAACGCTAAGAAAGCGGCGAAGCCGCGATAACGAGCGCCAAATGCGGCGTAGCCACAATGAGCCTGGGGCGGTTCCTGCTCGTTTTCGCTGCTTTGTCACTTTGTGCGCTCGCGCTCAAATTGCTTAAAAAATATGCTAAACCGTCAAGCTACGCAGGCTAATTCTTTAGTTGATTCATTGGACAGAGGTACCAAGGCGAATGCTGAGAGGATACGACCTCTAGAATCACTGGTGAGACAAATCAGTGCAATATTTACTACTTAGATGGGAAATGTTTGCAAAATTAAGAGCAGTTTCATGCACCTCAGTGTACTTCCATTAGGGCTTTGCCAACTTCATCAGCTTCTATTAGTAATGGAAGAGTGGGTCGTCCAGCCCATGATATATCAATACCTCAAGGGGAGTTTTAGGAAACAGAATGTGATTTTAGTGTAAGCCCTATTGGGTCTTCACCAGATAATTCATCTAGTTGGGTGTTATCATCAAATGTGCCCCTGACAGCTAGTATTTCCAGTATTACATATATCTTGTAAAATCACTGCGTTCACCCATATTGGTTGTGCGTGCAGCATGGTTATTCCATGCCTCAGCTAGGAGGTTTAACTGGTTGTTAATTCTGGAAAGAAATATGTAATACAAACGGAACAGATCGATTATGCTGCTCGATTCCAGGATGCCATTTTCTTCTATCTGGTAGAACAGAGTGTAGTAGAACTGACCGACTTCAATAAAGACTTCTCTCCAGAGACGTTCAATTCACTGGTTGTGTACAGACAACCCAGCAATTTTGCTTCCCCTATTAAATCCCCTGTGCCATAGCATAGCTTTTCCTACCTCTAAATTTTCATCCCCTTCGTCTCAACACACTCTAGAGGGCAATTCATAATTTTGCACAGCAGCTAAGAACAGAGCGAGCCCAGTTGCAGCAGAAGTTTTTTTTGCACAACTTAAAGTCTAAAGCCCTGTCAAAACCACCATGTATTACAAACCTCCAACTGATAAGGCAGTGTAGTCCATCAATGTGCCAGAGAGAATTAGGTCCCCTGACGCCTTGTGATGGTATTGAACCACCTCAAATCAGACCCTGCTGGGTCAGTTCGAAAAAAACTTTTCCTTACACGCTGACGTTGAACATAGATGTTTCTACTTCGCAAATGACCCAGCATGATACTAATACCAGATTTGGAAAACCCACGTCAGTCTTATTTCTCGAATCATCAGGGCCGGGTTGTTCGAAAGCCGGTTAACGCTAACCCAGGATTAAAAGTTAACCCAAATATAAAGTTGCCTCTATAAAACTGTTTTCCACTGCTTATGCTTTGTGTAGTTTGAGATTACTCAAGTTCAAAACTGAACTGCAAACATTTCCCATCTATGTAGTAAGTATTGAATTTGTCTCACCAGCAATTGGAGAGGCAGAATTCTCTCAGCATTCGCTTGGGCACCTCTGTCCTAAACGGTGAACAGAATCCACAGCAACATCACGACAAACAATCAAGTTCTCTGCCATGTTACGATTAGCGTGGGGATAAAATCTTGAACAGTCATTCAAAACACGCATAACTGTTTCTAGAAGTTCAGTCACTGGGGGAGCTGCAGTAACAAACATTAAATAGCAGATGGAGCAAGACAAGCCATTTCGCCACTGCCGCCATATTGACGATTCCTAGTTAAAGTAATTTTCATTGTTATCATACACGAACAGCCATTCTCTTAAAAAGGCACATTTCGTGCTGAAATATACAACATAATTTACGAGACCCGCATATACGCGCATTTTAGCTCGCGTATATATGGGTCCTTGTAGGACGCCTATATTTGGGGATTTATTTCGCATATCCCCGCGCTTGAATTCACGCAAATGTGTGGCCCTTTAAAAATGCGTATATACGCGATCTAAACGGTCGTATATAAGAGCTTAAAGCCCATACGTAACGTATGTAAACAAGTATACGCGGCAGAAAAACCCGCGTATACCCTGTCGTAATTTTGAAACGAATGGCTAACCATAATATATGAAAGACCGTATATTTGAACTGCGGAGAACGATATGAGGACATAATTCATCATCGCAGTTTTACACACAACTTTTAAAAGCGGTTGTGAAATTTAAGCCTGAAAAAAATTCAGGCTAACGTGACTCGAACCCATGACCTCTGCGTATGCCGGTGCAGTGCTCTACCAACTGAGCTATCGAGCCAACTGGGGGCTGTTCACGTTTTTTATTAAGAGAATGTCCAAAGCAACAACCGCAAATGGTGCTCTAAGTCGACGTTGTGAATACGGTTCTGATAAACCCTAAATAGAACAAACCCTTAGTCAAACTGGTGACAGGCGTAAGGTAGCACTCTACCTCTTATAGAGGACACGTCAGACGGTCAAATGACATAAATTATTTTGAAGAATTATCAAAAAACAAAGGTATGTACTTGCACTTCACCACGCCCCCTCCAGTGTAGTGTTCAAGAATCGTCACCGCCGATGGAGTCTGGAAAAACATCAAAACAACAAGAATATAAAACGAATAAATGAATTAACCTTTCTACTTCTTAGCGGATTGTTCCATACGGTTCAAAGTCAAGTGCATGACTTCCAATCGAAACGAATGGAAATTTACCACTAACAGACCAAAACTACTATTTTTTGATGCAAAAAAAGTTTCAGACTGCGAGTCATTTTAGTGTAATTTAGATTGGACTACGAGTACGATAATTGAATATGAGTGCGTTTTTCCAATTTCAAACCAGTGACGTTTCCAGAACGCCTGCTCTTGTTTTTGGTTTTAGGTGGAGAGGGTAGCTCATGGGATTAGACGGCTATACGTCAAAATGTGAAACCGCAAACTAGAATTGAAAATTGTTACTGCTATCAGATCGGTGTCATACTCGTACTCAAATCTAAGTTCCCTATTGACACATTTCTTTTTCTCAAGAAAAGCATAGTCATCCTCATCATGTATTTGCCTTTTAAAAGTATCTATTTAGTTACAATAATTTAATCAGAGGGAGAAGACCTTTGCAAAATTACTGAGAGTTTCCAAGATAGCGCTATCTTTATTATCATCGAAAAACCGTTTTCCCTTTTCCATGTGTGAATTGGTAGTTGCATGGAGGCGTCCAGCGTAGCAGTGCCATGAAATAATCGTCTTCTGTAATAATTTTTTTTTTTTTGAATTATTTGGTGAAAGCCGCGAACAAAAATACTTACTGGAGTAGTCATAGTAGGAGTGGTTCGGTCTTCTGCATAATAATGTCCACTCTCTGATATATCACTGACGCACATGAGCAAATCCGTATCGGCCTGTAAGTAAACAGAGAGTGTTGATTATGAACTCCTGGCTTTTTTAATACACAATTATCCATCATTATTAAATAACTTGGGTTTGTAACCGATATAACGCACGCTCTGATTGGCTAATGCAAGGGTATTATTCTCCCGTAATGTCCACGGGCCTACTACTTGTCTGCAAAAACCCAGCCCAAAGCCTTATAATAAACTACTTATTTAATTGACCAGAAACGTTCAGTCTCAAACTTTGGACTTGCCCTATTGACGTCGCTGTCGCTCGATTAATACGGCGAGTTCTCGGTCTGAGATTTTCCCGTAAAGACCTCACTCTCGGTTAATAAGCACTTAATAGCGCCCCTTGTTATGAGCGTCTACCCACTTTCGGAGGAAAGCTTTATAATAATAATCTTTATTGAGGAAACGTTTTCACGTACATGTGGTTTTCGAAAAGGACCTCAAAGATTAATACTAATTAATAGAACTAAAAATATGAAATTTATGAAACACTTAAGTTAAAAAACTCAAAACCTGTCTCTTAAAAATATTTACATTAGGAGAGTCTCGTATTATCTGGCTGAGAGAATTAAAATCATTAACAGCGTGATAGGCAGTTCTTTGTTTTCCCCAATTCGTTCTAACGCAGGGGAGTCTAAGATTGACTTTATGTCTGGTGTTATAATTATGCTGATGTTGTTGTGTTACTAAAGTCAATTCGTGATTTATAAATCCATTTAGACATTTGTATACATGCACACATCTTCGCTGGAAACGCCTTTTCTCTAATGGTATCCACTTCAGAGTCGCTAATGCATGCGGCGCAGATGAATACAGCGGTCGATCTAAAATTATTTTAGCCGTTTTATTTTGCAAAACTTGTAGGCTAGACATTAAAGTTATATTACGCTTGTCACCCCAAACTAGATCTGCGTACTCGAATAAGGGCATGACAAGACTTTTATAAAAAAGAATGTGCGCCCTAAACGGTAATAAATGCTTAATGCGCCTAAGTAGGCCAAGCCTTTGGTTAATTTTCCCTGCCATATATTCGACATGATTTGTCCAGGTAAAATCAGACGATATTAAAATTCCAAGATATATTAAAACAAGAAACATCGTTCACACAATGATCGAAAATTGACACAGTTAGAGCAACTTTGCTCTCTAGTTTCCTGTTACTGCCTATGAGCAAACATTTGGTTTTGTCCAGATTCAGTGTTAATTTATGTTCGTTCAGCCATTTGGCCACCGCCAGGAGGTCTTGATTGAGCTTGTCAGTCAGCTCCTGGGAGGAAGACCCATTGTAGTAGATCACCGTATCGTCTGCATAGAGTGACGCTTGACAGGCATCTAGAACGCTTGGCAAATAGTAGATGTAGATGACAAATAGCAGGGGACCCAAGATACTTCCCTGAGGAACCCCGTGGGTGACTGGTAACTCATCAGACAACTCATTCCCACAACATGTGCACTGTTTCCTGTCAGTGATGTAAGAGCGAAACCACTGAAGCGAATTCTCACATAAACCAATCTCTGAAAGCTTAGGTAACAGAATCTCGTGGTCCACAGTGTCGAAGGCCTTGGTTAAATCCAAAAACACGGCCCCACATAGTTTACCTTGTTCCGTATTCAATAAGACTTCATCGGCAAATGAAGTCAAAGCAGATACAGTAGAAAACCCCTTCCTGAATCCAAACTGTTTCCTTGTGAGCAGATTGTTCGTAGCCAAGTACTGGTTACGATAGAGCTGAGTACACTGCAGCCCATAATTACAAATATAACTAAGCCTACACTACTTAGCCTCTTAAAATGTAACAAGAAGATAAGTTTACGAAGTTACTAAATGCAACAAGAAGATAGGTGAACGAAGATAAATGATGAAGACATGATTGATCACAGCAGTTATTCACACAGCTTAAGCAGTTGTGAAATTAAAGCGTGAAAAAAAAAAAAAAAAATTGAGCCTTCTTCGGAATTTGAACCCACGACCTCTGCAATACCGGTGCAGTACTCTACCAACTGAGCTATCAAGCCAACTGAGAGATGGTCACTTTGTGAGTTCGTAATGTACCCGTAGAGGGTGAAGAATAGTTACAAGTGAATATATGAAAGGTCATATACTTGAACTGCGAAGAAAGATATAAAGACATGATTGATCATAGCAGTTATACACACAACTTAAGGTAATCGGCTCTTGAAATTGTTCTACTATCAAACTAGTTTTGAAACTTAGCATAATTAATATTCATGATATGAACATTAAAAACATGCAATAAAAAATTGGAGTCACCGTGCTTGTTTACGCGTCAGCAGGCTCTTAAAATAGGGTATTTTTACTGGTTGCGCGTTAAAAATTCGAATCACCGTCATAAAGAATTAAGTCTTTTTTTTTTTTTTTTTTTTATTTATTTGCAATAACACAAGGGAAACCAATGCTTACTTACAACACTAACTCTATTTACATTATATTGCTCTAATTATTTACACTATTTAAATTACAATAACTAAACGACTTACATTACTAACAAATACAGTTACACGACTTACACAATTAAGAAATACAGTGACGACAAGGGGCAAAGAAAAAAAAAACTGAGAAGAAAAATAGCTAGTTATCATTACAGCTTGAGGTTGTAGTACAGAAACATAAAAAAACAGACCAAAGGCATGTGGTACATTAAAAGTAAAATGAGTTATGCATCTGACAGGAGATTAGAAATAGATTAATGGGTAGGAGATAGATAACCCTACAGAAAATATAATCTAAAATATTAATTAAATCCTCGTGTATCCTGTAAGAGGTTTCCATTTCTTCGTGTCTCCACTTTTTGTTTCTATCTCATATTGTAATTTTAGTGTGCATATGAAAAGCGTAAGATTTGGATGATCATTTTTTGTTTTAGCGAGCCATATGTGATATCGTGCTAAGAGAAAGCAGTAATTTATAAGAAGCGCAAATTGAGAGATATCTGGCCTCAGACCCAAAGCAGTAATATTTGTCAAAGCATAATCTCTAGGAAGTAAATTTAAGTTTTTCAGCCATTCAGTAAGTTTATTCCAAAAGTGAGATGTTTGACGGTATGACCAAAAAAGATGAATTATTGACTCAGAGGAGGTGTGACAAAAACTGCACTTTTCATCGCCCTGTAGACCTATTCTAAATAAAAAGTTATTGGTTGGTACACGTCTATGTAAGAATTTAAACTGAAACTCTATCAGCTTAGTGCTCTTTGTGCATTTTTTAGCTAAAAGATAGGCAGCATTCCAATTTATGTTGTCATTTATTGGTAGGCCACAATCCTCTAGCCACTTCTTTTGACTTGACTCTGGGGTTAAACTCTTGTTACTAATCAGTTTTTTATATATTATTGTAGTTGCTTTTTTGACCTGCAAAATTCTTGTTGTAAGTGGCTCATATTCGTGGTCGGTGTTCTGTAAATCTTGAAAATTAGAATCAGTCCGAAGAGACTTTACAGCCGATATTAATCCGTAGAAGCTGAGAGGGCGAGGGTCTATTTCATACTTACAGCGGAAATCATTTAACGAGAGAAAGTTGTTGTCCGGTCCTAAAAGATGTTTCACCCGAGTTATTCCCTTGGTGAACCAATTTTAAAAAAAAACTGTTTTGTTGGCTATCTTTATTAGGGAGTTATGCCAAAGTTGTTGATCCAGAAAGTGATCATTCGATGTTATTTCAGGTTCAAAGTTAACTTCCGCCCAGATTCCTAATAGTTCTTTTAAAAAGGCATCCGAAGTTGTTATTGTCGATAAGGTGTCTCTAACGTTGAGGTTGTAGGAAAAAAAGTTTTGACAGCCATATTTTTTTAGGGTTATATCAAAAAAGATTTTCATTTTTCCCTTATTGTTGTTATCTAAATATTTTTTAATCCATGTGGTTTTGAGAGATTTACTGAAGGAACTAATATCAATCATTTTTAGGCCACCACCACCGAAATCATTGATCATTACCTTCCGTTTTATCTTGTCGCCTTTACCATTCCATAGAAAAGTGTAGAGTAAATCATTTATTTCTTTTAAGTCTTGGTTACTTCAAAGACACAAAATTATCTCTTTAAAGTAAAGCTTCTTTTATTCACATAAGCAGTATTGCTTCATTTAAGCCGTTTTTGATTGCGTGGTTGTGGGAATATTGCATTTTTTTGGACAGTTCCGTGGTTAGCTTAAAGTCCTCGCCATGGCCAAAATACACCCAGTACGGAACTATTTTCCAAAAACAAAAAAACAAAAAAAAATCATGTTCTTTAGTAGACTGTTCTTAGTAAATACCTGAAAAAAAAATCGGGGAGGTACTTACCATATTTCTGTCATCACCAAATCCTACTCCTGCCCAGCCTGCCTTTGCGCTAAGCTCAAACTCCACCGTATCACCTATTCTTTGATATGTCACCAAAAAATCGCAATCGTCACTTGATAAGCAGGAGTCTGGAATCCTGAAACTGCCTTGTGGTGGTGCTGTTGTGGTAGGATTTGTTTTTGGTGGTACTGTTGCTGCTGTTATTGTACTGTTGTTGTCCTAAAGTATGACAATATAAAGTCAAGTTTATAAAGTTTAAAAACGCCCTAGGTTTTGTTCGAGTTCTTTAGTCCTTATCAGCTAATAATGAAATAGTGTACTTGGGTTTTGCTGTTTCCTTAGTTTTAGATGAAGAACGCTACAGTCAGTCGAGGCCGATTGACAGATTCGTTTGGCAGCCTTGGCAGATTGGTTGATTATTGGTTTGTTAGTTTGTTGACTGACTGACTGATTATTCGTTTGATTGATCGATCGATTAAAGAATCGATCACTATAATAGAATTAACCTTAATAATTGATTCACTGTATGTGTTCATGTATGTTTGTTGTTTGTTCGATTAATATGTAAATAGCTTAAGCTAAAAGGCGAGGAATTGCTGATTGATTTTTACCTGATTTAAGTTAAAATTTAACCGTGAAGATAGAATCAACGAAATCAGTACCCGTAGCATTCAATACCTTAACTTGCGTCACAATTATTTTTGAAGTCGACGACTGCCTGGCAGAATGTAGTTGGATAGCTACACCTGAAAAGAGCATGTATTAATTAAACAGAAAGCAATCAATGCTCGAATTAAATTTGTTAATAATTAGCTTTTCAATTATTATTCTACCAAGAAAATTCAAGTACTTACCACTTTGACTTCCAATAGCACCGAAAAGATACACTTCCTCATTCAAATTTCTAAAATTTTGAATTGCTGGGGTTTGGTTGATATCCCTCGAGATTCTGAGTTCGTGGAGAAGAAAGAACATTTGTCATTTACCCTGTGTCTACATGTGTAATTGAACTTCATAAGTTAACAACTATTGGAGGATTCATGGTCTGTCAGTGCATGGCGAGCAGATCAATTATTTGATCTGCGAGACACTGACAAGTCACGGTATTTTGTAATAACCGAGTTCAGTAATTTTTTCATTTGATCACCAAGTTTGCTTTCATATTTAAATCACTCTCTGGCATCTCAGGGAAGCGATCTGCCATTTTTCACCCGAGAGCGTGGTTTCAATTACGCATGAGCAGAATATAGTTTGCAGCAAAACACGTTTAGACAATACACGCATGAGTAAACCATTATTTGTAGGCATTTATTTGCAGGTCACATGGTAGGCTCTCGGCCAGTGGAAAGGAAGAGCAAATATAACGACTGATAATAACGATAGATGGAAATAACTTTTCGCTTGTTTATCTCCTGGATCCTACAACTAAACGTACAAATTTCGTTATCCGACGAAACATACGCGAGGCAAAGCTGTCTGAAAATATGACACCCTTATTAAAATCTATTGTTAAGGACTCCTGATGTGATTGGTTAAAAAGCATGTGTGTAATGTAACGCAGGAACAGCACCACCAACAAATAAGGGCGTACGTCATAAATAAAAGGAACTACCTGCACTTCATTACTCCACCCTCGTTTGCTTGCTCAATAATCGTCACTGCTGCTGGAGTCTGAAGTAGTCAATTCCCGAAAACAAAAATTACGTCTCTGTCGCTAGCAAATAATTGTCAGGCAAGTACGTAATTGATAACTATTTAAAAAATATACATATATGTAGCGGTTGAGCCCTTCCATCAAAGTAGTCCATACGATGATTATTTCGTTTTATCATATTGCTGTGTCTCACAAGGACTGGGAACTACGAAATTCACGGATTTAATTGGCTGAAATCGATATCGAGAGCGGTCTAGATTTTCCCATCTAGACCGCCAATGTTTTGCAGTGAAAAAGTCGCAAACTAAAACGCAAAATCATCGACTATTTTCATCTAACAATATTTATTTATGGAAGTGCCAAAAAGCCTGATAAGAAAAAAAAGTAAAGCGGACGAGCAAACTTTGGCAGAATTAAATTCAGTTCATCGCCATTCGCAAGCAAAATGTCAGTTAGTACAAACCAATTACATTAAAGGAATTAAATTGTTCTCGTTTAAGCCATATAATAAACATCTTATTAACCGAGCTTACTAGGTCTGTATGGGAGAATCTTGACCTCGGGTACAGACCTCACTGCGTTCGGTCTGTACTCACGACCTCGGTCAAGATTCTCCCATACAGACCTCCTGCTCGGTTAATAAGAGCTAAATGACACGGCTTTTTTGCTAATTTTCATTCTCTGGTGCCTAGACATAAATTAACCCGCTGAAATTTACTGGTCCATGCAAAAAGCTGTACGTTCTCCACCAAATTAGTGACAAAAGATGTTGCCAGAATAAAAGAGAAACTTACTACTTACCGGAGTGGTCATAGCGGGCGTAGACCTCCTTGGGGCATAATAATGACCACTCAGAGCTGCATTGACGACACACATAAGAATCTCTGTATCGGGCTGTGAGTTCAAAGAGCTCTATATCACATATCAAAATGCATATATGACGATTGCAAACTTCAAAATGCTTTGTCGACTACATATGCGTCTGACAAATACTGTTCGCCAGGAGAACTCTTTCGATACAGTAACGGATTCTCAGCTCAATATTACAAGAAACTTTAATTGCCCCTCGCCCTTTGCAAACGGCAATTAACGTTTTTGCTTTTCTGCTAGAGTCCTCATCAGAAGCCTTTTCAATGACGCAATATTTATTCTAAGATACACGCTTGAAATGTACAGGGTCGTAATGACCTCACCATTTTAAAATTGCTGCACTTTTTATGTCTTTTGATAGTCCAGCTATCCCATCAACCAAGTCTTTTCTTTAGTGTCCAAATCATAGTCATGCATGTGCATACAGATCAACAGGAGTAAACTCCGTGCAAATTAACGCCTAATATAGATAACACCAAACATGATATTTTCTGATAAACTACCCACAAGTAAAATAAAGTAAATTATTACCATAAACTGGTCATCGCTAAATCCTACTGCTACCCAGTCGCCTTTGCCGCTCAACTCGAACTCAACTTTATTTGAGCTTGTCGCATTGTACGTCACCAAGAAATCACAGTTATTGCTGCAGTTGGTTGGAAACATGTAGCATCCTTTTTCTGTTCCGCAGCTGTCTGTGGTAATCTAAGCGTCATATTTGAAACAAAATATTTTAAAGTATCAAGAACAGAGTTTCGTTTTCTGATCTTACTTCAGTTCCATTTTTTCAAGTGAAACGTCCACTCCCTTTGTTTTTCCTTAATATAATATCCTCTCAAAGGAAGTCATATATTGTCAAACAACAAAAATCACAATTAGAAATCAAGATAAAAATTTAGACACTGGGGCTCAGGTCAAACGTCGAACTCAGTCAAATGCGACGAACTTAACTGAGCGACTTAAGCTCATGATCAGTTCGACGTTTGACTCAGCGGGCAAGCTTTACCCGTTTGGAGCGACTCAAATTGCAATTTGGTTCGTCTCATATGTAGTTCGACGTTTGACCTGGGCCTGACTAAGATCTAAAAAGTGAACACCCACCGTGAGACACTTCAGCTTTGTTGACACCAAGATCAGCAAGGCAGTAATCGATGAAAGGCGCTGAAGGTTAATAAACATTGAAAAATATTCACATTAATGGCACTTGAGTAAAATGAGTGGCAAACATTCTTATGCTGTTTAATACCAATCCATAAGAGAGATAAAATCTTGAAAAGCCAAAATATAAAATATAAATACATTACCCAATTATATTGTATACCCGACCTATTTCTGAAGTGATATTGCATCTATAACAAGCACACCCACATAGCGGAAATCGATGACCACACAGTGGTTACAACAGGAGTAAGGCATTTTTTAATACTGGGAACTAACATATTTGAAGTGTACCGTCGATTTCTAATGATCTCTTATCTTCGGTATTTTCACACTTTTGAGTTAGCAGCAATAAAATTGTTACCACCAACTCCCACTTATGCGCTCAGTGGAAGAGGTTTTCTTGTCAACAGCAGACGATATGTAAATGTCGCGGGCGATATTTTTTTTATTACTAGTTATATTGACCAATTGAATACATTTTTTTTTTCTTAACGGCACTATCAGTTCGACAGAACCATAAAACACTGACTCAAAAAGGCAGAAATAGGACAGTGTAAGCTAATACAAAGTCGTTAGTTAATCCTACTGTAGTTTATGTTTTTATTCCGTTTTGGTCGAATTTGACTGGCCATGTGACTAAAAGTGTTATTTGCATTGTTTTTAATCACAATATTCAAATCATTTCTTAGTCGCGAAACCGTCGAATAGGGACCTCTAGATTGGACTACGAATACGAGATTGAGTACAAGTATGAATTTCGAATTTCAAACCAGTGACGTTTCCAAAGCCCTAGCTCATGGGATGAGATGGGCCAGTATCACATGATGGTGTGAGGCGTGCAAACTAGAATAGAACAGTCGTAATCTTAATTGATCTCGAACTCGAACTCGTATCTAAAGTCCCCTAATAACGTCCCGGTGTATTCCATGCTTTATACAAAGTTTACGATCTGAGTGTAGTCAACCCAAAGCCAGCACGTAAACGAACGGTATTCAATTTGTGTACGGTGTGTTGGCGCATAATATGAAGAATAATGCGCCGGCTATGCTGTCCTTAGTAAACAGCTATATGATGATATCCTATGAATTATGTTTATTGTAAATGCAAGTATGTTAGCTTACCTTTGTCGAGTTCAACATTGCTGAAGTTATTCGGTCATTTCAGGATAGAGCTCACTCACAAATTAAAGCAGATTTTTCTAAAGTTACTTCGGTCGTCTCTGGTAGCGAGATCGGGTCGTCGTATCTCTCTTTCTTCCTCTTTGCGGGTCAGGAATGAGAAGATAGACTACAAAACAATCTGAATTAATATGAATTTTTGGCCTTAAATTTTCCGGCTCTTGTTGTCATGGAAGCGCAAAACAAACGAGTACTTTTAAAAATCATATTGCCACGTCATGGTCAACTAGTTTGCTTTCTTTTTGTTGCTCTCCATTTTAACCTACAGTATTCCCAAAATACATGTAGCCTTGACGATACTTTACGTGATAAATTTAAAATCAGGGTTAAAATCCACTTGGAAAATAGAGAAGTGTAGCTGGTAGCATTAATTAAGAACAGAGGCGAAATTAGTTCGTATAGTGTGATCGTCCGGGTGAGGGTAGTTCTGAAAAGAACTGTTGATGGTGACTGACGTTTCGACAACCTGAGCGGAAGTCATCTTCAGAGTCAAGGGTATAGTGTTTGTCAGTCGATGATGTTATAAGTTTGTTTTTGTGTTTTGTAGTTTGTACTTTATGTTAAGCACTGAGCAGAGTCTCAGTCAATAGTGTGGTTTGTCAGTTGATGATGTACAGCAATGTGATTGTTAGCATCACCATTCCTCGTGGCTCGTTTGTGTTCGGTCAGTCACGTGTTAAGGTTTCTGCCAGTCTCACCAATGTAGGAAGTCTGGCAGTCGGAGCATTTGATCTTGTAAACTGCTCCCTGACTGTTGTTAGGTTCGTCCCTGTCTTAAACGTTGGTAAGTAAGTGTCGTAGCGTAGTTGTAGGTTTGAGGGCTACACGGATGTTGTAGGGCTGTAGGATCCGTGAGATGGTCTCAGAGGTACCCTTAATTAATGTAAGGTATAGTCACTGTAGTAACAGGCGTTAGGTTCCTGTTCGTTGCGTCAGCTTCAGTAGGTCGGTAAATGTGTCGTCTAATGAAGTCAGCGTTGTAGTTGTTTTTGTGAAAAACCATTTAGACACTGACTAAAACTCTAACATATTTACATAGAAACAATACAAGAAAATTACGGCATGAATAATAAAAAACGCTAGGGCGATTATCATAGAAACGATATAAAAAGTGAAATAATTAAGTAAATATTAATAGCTTCGCGCGGATCGAGTCACTCTGTTTGTTCTCGAGAGTGACTCGATCCACGCGAAGCTATTTACTGAATTATTTCAGTTTTTATATCGTTTCTATCGCCTTAGCGGTTTTTATTATTCATGCCTTGATTTTCTTGTATTGTTTCTATGTGAATATTTTAGAGTTTTAGTCAGTGCCTCATTAGCATTTTTGTAATGGATTGTATATATTTGAGCGCATACAAAAATTTTACTTTCAACTTGAAAATGACCGTCGAACGGTCGAAACGTCGTTGTTTCTTCACGTTCTTAGTGCTACCAGCTACACTTCTCTATTTTCCAGTAGTCCCCGGTGTAAAAATGCGTCGACATAAAATCCACCTGAAAAGAAAAACGGCAGAGTTAATGTTAAAGATATAAATGAAACATTTTTTGCCAGAAGCACTGAAGGCTGTATTTTGAGGATTTGTTTTGTTCTTCTCTTTGGTGAGGTAATTTGCAGCATCATGCATCAAATATGTGCGCATTAGGAAAAGGAAGTTATCATTTGTATAACCAATAGAATACACCTGCCAATCGCGAAATGCCTTCGTCACACGAATAATTAATGGTTGGCTTAATGACTCATCAGCCTGCCTTCTGGAAACACGCTAGGTTCATTTTTTCCTCTTCCTCACCCGTACAGGTAGAACATAGAATTAGAACACTGAGCTAACGCCAGGTTGCTTCCATGACATTATAACACTGGTGCTCTTGCTTCGATTCTCCAGGGTAAAAACGTAATTAACCCCACTCTGCAACACTGTATCAGGACCCGCGCAGTAGCTTTTTGAGTAGGGAGGCTTACCCAAGGAAATCTTTTATTTTTAGTCCTTTTCAATGGAAGGAAACGCCAGGCAGAAAACGCCAGGCGTGAGCTTGTTCTAATTCTATATTCTACCCTAAAAAAGTCAGAACCGTGAAATCGCATGCCTTACTAACTTTGTAAACGATTCGACAATCAGATCGAATTTATTCTTTTAGATCAGTTTCAAAACAGTTTTTAATATGTTCAATACTGATCGCCCAAATATATGTAACATATAAGAACTGCGGATATGTAGATATGTAGTTTCATTCTTTTACTTTTTGTTTTACTTCCTATACTTCTAAATGTCAATAAGTGGGAAGGCTTAAGCCCCCTACCACTCCCAACCCCTCCCTCTTCGCAATCCTTGTATACGAGAACATCTTGACGGTATCTCCTAAAACATTAATTATGAAACTACTCTTCTCTAATAAGATATGCGTCTACGATTTTTAAATTCATAACAAGAGATATAATTTTAAATGATAAATTGAACATCTGCCACCGTCTCTTCACACAACCCACCATAGCAATTAAATTCAAGTTGTTTAAAATAATTTAACGAGAAAAGCAATTCTACCCAATAGCATCCCTTATTCTTTTATACATTCATATAGGAGAGGTAAAGTCTGCATACGGACCAAGTGGCCCATCAGGCCGGATTTTATCCTGGTTTCTGCAGCATGAAACGACTAGGCGTATTTCTGATTCCCCCTGCATGGGATGCAGCATTAAGCTCGCCGGTACCCATGTATACACTTGGGTAGAGAGAGGCACTGTGAGAGTGAAGTGTCTTGCCCAAGAACACAACGCAATGTCCCCAGCCAGGCCTCAAACTCGGACCCATAACAACAGCTATATTTATTCCGAACTACAAGTTAAGACTTTTAAACCTTGGTACCGAAAGTGTAGAATGAAAGAGTCACTCTCACTGCCAGGTAAAGTGGCAAGCAAGCTTACAAGAATTTTGATCACGTTGAGAAGTTCATAGTCGAATCGCAATGACATGGAGTGGTCCTTGACGGATAATTACAAATTTATACTCAAGTTCGTAGTAACTTCTGAGAATTTTTCAGCTGTTTTAAATTGGGTCAGTTTGTCAGGGCACTATGTGAAAATTGACTGACTGACTGTGTGACTGACTGACTGTGTGACTGACTGACTGTGTGACTGACTGACTGTGTGACTGACTGACTGTGTGACTGACTGACTGTGTGACTGACTGACTGACTGACCTGACTGAGCTGACTGAATGACAGACAGACAGACTGATAGACTGACATACTGTCAGAAGGACAGACTGACAGACCGACAGAATGACAGACTGACAGACCGACAGACTGCCGAACCGACAGACTGACAGACTGACTGAATGACTAACTGGCCGACTGACAGACTGACGGACCTACATGTACTGACAGACAGATAAACAGACTGACAGACAGACAGACCTACAGGCAGACAAATAAACTAGGCTAACTGACTGACTGGCAGAATGACTGACTAGTGACAGACTGACTGACTGAAAAACAGACAGACAGACTGACTGACTGACTGACTGACTGACTGACTAGCTAACTGCCTGACTGACGGAGTGGCTGTCCGACTGATTGACTGACGGACTGGCTGACAACTGACAGACTGAGTACTGACAAACTGACTACTGACAGACAGACTGACTGACTGACTGACTGACTGACTGACTGACTGACTAACTGACTAATTGACTGGTTGACTACCATGCTGGTTGGCTGGCTGACTGACCGTACGTTTAAATCGTTTTTTAGCAATGAAAGTTTTAAACTCGAATTTGAAATAATCAGTGTCTTGAGCTTAAAGTTTCGTATCAAATCCCATACTGTTATTTCTTTCTTCCTTATCGTTGTTGCCAGTAACATTTTCAAATTCCAGCCCCTCGAATGCAATATTATCTTGAGGAACGACGTTTCCTACTTGAGGACGTCTACCCACCCTTCCTCTAAGAGCTTCTTTAAGGCCTTGCTGAAATTTGTTATTGAATGTGAAATAAATAATGGGATTAACTGCAGCATTTAAATGACAGATCCAATAGAAAAATAGTGGAACGGGGGCTGGGAGAGAACAGTATTTGGACATAAAAAAGACGCTCATTATGGGGTTCACATGGGTAAACAACCGGCAAAAGGCAAACAAAGCCACATTAGCAACCAATAACTTATAGATCTTTTGATTTTGTATGTTTATCATTTCCTGTGTTCGATTGCCACCAAGAGATGGTCTTTTTTGTAAGCGATGACCAATTACGATATTAGTAGTCCCTATTACAATTAAAGGAAGTACGTAGAATACGAGAGCCTTGATAATTTCCTCCAGTCTACTGTAAAATATATGCTGTACGGGATCGTTGCTCCAGATTGAACCACACATGGTAGTTCCATCGCCAATCTTCCTAGTCTCCTTCTTATAAAGATAAGGAGAGCCTGCAATGGCTGAGACTATCCAAGTCACTGCTATGCATCTCTTTGTTGTAGCTGAAGACATTAGCTTTTTCACTGCGTGTACGATTGCTATATATCGATCAACAGACATAATAACGAGCGTGGAGATGGACAGCCCGATGGACATCACTAATATGTAATAGACAAGTTTGCATGAAATGTTTCCAACTAAACCAGGAATCCATTCTCGACCAACAAACACAAAGGAAACAGAGACCGTGGTAGCAAAACAGACATCAATAAGATCTGCAACAGCCATGCTAACGATAAGCAGGTTAAAGATAGACTGTCTTAAATCTTCGTATGTCCTCACCAAATATATAACTGTAGCGTTCTCCACGCAAGCGGCGAACAATAAGGTAACGTAGGCCACAACTAAAATTGTGTTTGTGATGACGCCTGGGCTTAATATCCCGTACAGAATGGTATGAGAAAGGCCTTCTCCTGAGTCATTGGAATGATTCATATCTGCAAGTTGAATATGTTGTACATCAAATCTAACTGAGACATTAAGTACCCATTAAGCTTTAAGTGGACTCCCAGTCCTCCGTAGGAAAAACAATGGCGAGTGGTACATTTACAAATTTTTACAGCACTCGCCCAGTTCGGGCGAGTGACTCTCAAATGGACTCGCCCGGTGTTATTTTCGCTCGCCCAGGATGATGTCTCCCGGGCCCTCTCCTCCAAAAAATCTCCGCGATGATTCACAAACCAAACGGTTTTTTCGGTTCTGTTAATCACGGAGGCCTAGTTTCTCGTTACCTTCAGTTTTGATTGAGATGATGTATCAAACAATCAAGACAGGGTTTGACAACATTTCCAAACACCTCATGGCCAAAGTTCAAAAATTCAAAGTTCGCCTGGAAAAATGATCCGATGCGCGTCATATTTTTAACTCTCTTCTCGGTGTTTGGAATTGTGGTGATACAAACACGCTCTTTCGTGTTTGATATATTACTTCATTACTGAGTCAAAACATTATTCCCCCATTGATATAAAATATCTTGGCGTCGGCTCATCAAAAAGAGTCGACCATTCAACTAAATTAAACTGCTGTTTGTTTGTCAAGGTAATCGAAAGTCGTCATTCGCTCCTTGCGTGTGCATGCGGAGTAAATAGTTCAGTCAATTGTTAAAGAAATATTATCATTGCTCCAGACAAGTTGCTTTCGTGGCGAAAACAGGCAGGGCATTTTGCGGAGAAAATGTATCATATTTAGTTATATCTGTTCAAGCCAAGATTTATGTCCGATATTATTTTTGTCAGTTTCAAGGAAATAGCTATTTCTTGACAGAATGCACTTTACTCTTTAATCTATTTTACGTGGTATACTTCTCTTGGGCAATCACAATTGAAAACCGGATGAAATTTATCTGCATTATAAGAAACACAGTTGTTGTGTTCATGTAGCCTGCAATCACTGTCTTTATTACTAGACAAGTATAGTATAAAGTAAATCCAATGTTAAAAAAAAAAATGCTTGAATACAACTATCTAGAAAGCAAATTTATCTAACTAAGCAAAGCAGCTTTTGCTTTGTTTAAACGCCGAAAACACTTTGACAGTTATTTCACAAGTTTCGAACAAAATTCTCCTTCTACTAGTGGACTGTTATTATTTAGGAAAACTGAAAACCGATCATATCGGAGGTGCTCAGTGAGTCCGACAATAAATGAATAAACTGACTTATGGGTTATCATATCATTTAGTTTCTTTCATTTGAAATTAAAATTCTGCTTAAAAGCTTTTTGAAAGATATCATGTCAAGTGTGAAATGCTTTACTGGTTACCCTTGAATGCATTTTTGTTACAAGAATACTGCAGGACTATGATTTGGAACAGCCCTCAGTTGTTGTGAAATTTGCGTATCCGTATCAGGTCAATGGAGACGAAATTATAAAAACCATGGTGTTGCTGTCTAGCCGATAGCGACGTATTTTCTGTCCTAGTAGATTATTTCTTGTTGTTAGATACAACTATTTCATGGATTGATTAATGTCAGATCCGCAAATATGGTTTCAATCTAGAAATTATGAAAACATTTGTTTCAAAATTAACAATAAAGATTAGCGAAAAAAATGAGCAACGACGTTTCGGTGTCATCCTGGCACCATTTTCAAGTTAAAAAATATTTGTGCGAAAAGTAAACTAATTTATACCAATGGTAGAGGTGCGAAATTGAATAAATTAAGATTAAGATAGCTGTTCAATGTTCATGTTCATTCCAATGAGGTGTCAAACACTGGTAATGAGTTCAGTGTCTGTTCAAAGCCTAAACAAATACTTTGGCGCGAATGGAGTCTGACTGTGTGTTAAGGCTCGGTTTCTTCTTGCGAATCCACAACATTTCGTGGATCAAGCAATCGAACTTTCCCTGACATTTCTTTAGGATCTTAAAGTTGTTAGTCGGTTACACTAGCCGTCATCTTTACAAGCGCATTGAGGAACACCGATTTACCGCCATCGGAAAACACCTTCAAAATGAACACCGAGTTGATACAGTTGGTGACCTGACTAACAACTTTAAGATCCTAAAGAAATGTCAGGGAAAGTTCGATTGCTTGATCCACGAAATGTTGTGGATTCGCAAGAAGAAACCGAGCCTTAACACACAGTCAGACTCCATTCGCGCCAAAGTATTTGTTTAGGCTTTGAACAGACACTGAACTCATTACCAGTGTTTGACACCTCATTGGAATGAACATGAACATTGAACAGCTATCTTAATCTTAATTTATTCAATTTCGCACCTCTACCATTGGTATAAATTAGTTTACTTTTCGCACAAATATTTTTTAACTTGAAAATGGTGCCAGGATGACACCGAAACGTCGTTGCTCAGTTTTTTCGCTAATCTTCATTGTTAACTGTATTTCCAAATTTAATCTTATAAGAATTTGTTTCAAAACGAAGAAAAAGATTCTAGAATATGGTGCTTACCTGTTAAGCCAGGATCTTGAGTGGTTTCTTCTGAAATTTATTTTAACGAAAGCTGATTACTCTTTCTAAAGTAAAAAACAGCGCCTGGTTTAATTAAAACCCGAAACGTAAGGAAATGTATCTTGTCAAGTTGATTATCTCTAGAACAGAAACGACGGAGGGAGAAAGAAGCGAACAAAGTTTTTGCAACTCGTTTTAGGATGTTGAATTGCAATTTTGAAGCGATGTAGAGTCATTACATGCTAGCTGTTTGCTTCTTTGTGTTTTTTATGTAAATTTAAGAGTGCATCCACGATAGGACTGGGCAGGGGCGACACAAGCTATCTCACCGATTTCGATGAAACTTGGCCAGTTTAAAGGGGTCTACCCAAAACTACTTCAGTCTAAGTTTAAGGAAATTTGGTCCCCCCTTTTTTTTTTTAACAAAAATGCCCAAAAATTGCCTTAAAAAATGGTCAAAAGTATAAAGCTCTACTGCTATAAGAATTCAACCAAATCTTTTCAAATTTTCAGTGAATGTTATCCTACCCAAACATATTAAACTATTCTCTAAGTTTCGTTGTTCTACAGCTAACTTCTATCACACAAGTCGTCTCAGACAAGACCCCCCTCTCACCCAATAGTGAAAACTTTTAGAATACCTAAAGTTTAGGCCAAAATATCTCCAATGGCGGAGCATGCTTCAAAAAGCGGAGCATACTGTCTAAAAGGTGGGACTTCATACTAACATTATCTGCAAAGAAATCTTTGGGCACTCACTGAATTATTCCACAGGAAGGCTGCCAATACTTCGTCCACCACAGGGTACCCGCGTCAATTTTTGTTTCATTATAAAGCGCAAATTTGGTAATTATGAGACAGCAACAGACAGAAAATGTCACAAAACGGTTACACACCATACACTTTAATGAAATAGAACCATTTCTATCTAATCGTATGAAAAAACTTCGCCCACCATAGGTTACCCAGGTCAGTTTTTTTTTTTTTTTTTTTTTCATTGTAACGTGCTAATTTGGGAATAATGACATAGCAACAGACTGAAAATGCCGCAAAATGGTTACACACCGTAAACTTTAATGAGATAGAACCATTTTGAAGGGTTTTGTTTGTCCTAAGCCATGGAAATAACAATCGGCGGCTTAATGATGGCCTCTATTGTTGTATAAGTGAACTACGTGACAGGACTTACTCTTCGCTAAGTCAAACACGCGAGTCACAGACAACTATCAAAATGCTTACATTGTATTTGAGCGTTAGAATGATTGTATAATGAAATTTGCTTTTTGCCTAATATGCCTAAAAAGGAGAAAAGCGTTTGGCCGTTAAATAATCCCTGGAAATTACTTCCTGGCAAACGCACACATCTTTGTAATTTGATAGCTAGCGTGATTCGATCTTCCATAATAACTAGAAGTAGAGCAAACTTTCGCCCTAAAAATACAAATTGATGCGCACGAATCGACTTGCTTTGTTTTCTTCTAAAAATTGGACATCAAAAGGCTTCCTATAAATAGACTGCTGTTGATTGCAGAAACGCGCGCACGTGCATGGAGGATATTTCAAAGTGCTCTATATCGTTCGCAGTTTTTTCCGTTGAATTCTTTCGTCAGTGATGTAAAGGCGCACTTGAGAGAATTACAATCAACACAATCATGTGCAGCCTCTGAGAGAGGGCTGATACTTGTTCGTGTCGGTTTGTTTGATGAGGATGGTGACGATATGGTCATTTCCCCAGACCATCGCGCTTTACTTGGAGTAAAATATTGTCCTTCAAGAAAGTGCCAGCGTCCGCTGCATGGTCGCCGTAAGGTTAAACTATCCAGAACGGTTAATTTGAAAATGTCTAAAAAGATAAAAGAAACGAGGGACGTCTTGGCCCCCCGTAGGCTCAGGTAAGCGTGATCACTGAATGAAAATACGGTACTTACAGTCAGTCACGCTATGCATTCTTTGGTTTCTTGATAATTTCGCCCCATGTAAGGGAATCAAGACAGTTTTGGATTCTGGATTCCACTCAGCGGATTTCGGATTCCAGGTATTGTATTCCAGTCTTTGTCAGTAGAACTTGGGTTCCGGATTTCAATCGTTAGTAGGATTCCGTATTCCTTGAGCTGTATTCCGGATTCCAAAGCCCAAAATTCCGGATTCCACAAGCAAAAATTTCACGGATTCCGGAATCCGGATTCCCTTACATGGGGCGAATGACTGACTAATACACTAGTTTAATCAATTGTTTTATTAATAGACGCAATGTTAGAGTGGGAAAGGATTTTTTTTTTTCTTTATTTTTTGGTGGGAAGGAGGGGGGGAGGATGGAAGATCTTGTAAGAAATTAGTTATAAGTTATAGGGTAGGGTATTTATTTCGCTAAAGAAAAAGAAACGAATAGGCAATATTGTAGTGAACTTTGATCTACACGAGTTTTATTCTACTTTGAAATCTTCCAAGTCCATTTGCCTTTCCGTTGTTTTCCTTTTTGTATGTTAGCTAGATTACCTTCCAACAGGAGCCCATGGTCATACGCTCCTGCTGCTAATCGATCATTTTTTTCCAGGAGGGGCGTAAGGTAGGGTACTTCTCTCAAAAGCTACAGTGACTATCCTGAGGCTGTTATCATTGCGCATTTCTTCTTCTCAGTCTTTCAAGCCTTGCACTGCGCGTTGGTGTCCGCACAGCTGCGTTTGACTTCAGTGAGGCCCAGGCTGGGCTGTGACCACCGAGCCACCGCCCTGAAAATTAGGCGCTACATTAATGTGGGCAATGACGTCAGTACAGCCAGTGACATGAAAGCTGCTATTGACTCGGATGGGGGCGTCAAAGGCGGCTACTCAGCGGTGTGCAAGGTTGACGAAAGGTCCCAAAACATGACCAAGCACTCGCTGACTGGCATACAGTTTTTGAACAACTTGTTGGGCTACAAGGTTGGGCCCGGAAAGGTCTTTTCTGCGGCGTCGTTAGCGCGTCTCGCTACCCCTCAAGGCCCGAAGAGCTTACAAGTTCACCAGGCATTCAATAGTCCTGACATCCTGACTGCTGTCTTCCGTGCCTCTTCCAGCACGAGGGAAAAGCAGCCCGCAGCAGCTCCAATGGAGCCTATAGCCGCAGAAGGGATTCAGCTCGAAGAAGAAGAAAAGATTGTGGTCTTTCGCTGCCCAGAGGAGGGTTGTATAATGGTTTATCAAAGTTACAGCAGCCTTCAGCGACACCTTGATGCGGGGAAGCCGTGACCTTCTGGCGTTAGAGAGAGAGAGAAAGAGTCCACGTACGACGTGATAAAGAATAAGTGGGCAGAGACGTGCAAGTCAATTTCTTGTAGCTACATGGAGGCAGCTCATCCGCCCACATCTGCATCCGCGTCAGCTTCCCATAGCCAGTCGGAGGACGCACCGACAATAACTGACATGGTTTGGGCGAGAAGTCTGTTCATTTCACCACCAAAGTGCGCCAATATTTGCGTGAAGTCCTTCTTCAAGGAGAGGACACTGGGAATCAAGCAACGGCTGAGGATATAGCAGCACCAATGTTGTCCATGCAAACCGCTGAGGGAACGAAGGTGTTCACCAAAGACGAGTGGCTGACATCTACCCAGATTTCCGGATATTTCAGTAGATTGGCCGCCTTAAAAAGGAGTGGGGCTCTTCATAGATCAGAGGAGGGGAGGCCAGCACCAACAGAACCGGTACCCGAGGGAGCAGAAAGTGAAGTTGAGGAGGAAGACCCATATATACATGTGTAAAGCTCCCATCATTAGAACACGGCTTCAAATCAGGAGGGAGCTAGAACTGTAACTTAACTTTCGATCAGAGTGTTTAGCTGTTGGATCATATTTATTTTGACTTTTCCCTTTAATAGTTTTTACAAAGGACAGTTCTTTAGGGCACAGGTCACAAAAATACGCAGTTGATTTTGTTTTCAGTATAGCAAGGTCTTTCTCATAAAGTTTTCTGCATCAAGATGCGATATGGCGTGCAAGTTTCAAGCAAATGTATTATTCCTGTATTAGACGAACAAAAGCAAATTTCATTATACAATCATTCTAACGTTCAAATACAGACAATGTAAGCATTTTGATAGTGTTCTGACTCTCGTGTTTGACTTAGCGAAGAGTAAGTACTGTCACGTAGTTCACTTATACAATACTAGAGGCCATCATTAAGCTGCCGATTGTTATTTTCATGGCTAAGGACAAACATAAGCTTTCAAAATGGTTCTATTTCATTAATTTTTATGGTGTGTAACCATTTTGCGGCATTTTCTGTCTGTTGTTATGTCATTATTACCGAATTAGCTCGTTATAATGAAACAAAAATTGACATGGGTACCTTGGTGGGCGAAGTTTTTTTTTAATGCGATTAGATAGAAATGGTTCTATTTCATTAAAGTGTATGGTGTGTAATCATTTTGTGGCATTTTCTGTCTGTTGCTGTCTCATAATTACCGAATTTGCGCGTTATAATGAAAAGAATTGACGCAGGTACCCTGTGTTGGTCGAAGTGTTTGCAGCCTTCCTGTGGAATAACTCAGTTAGTGCCCAAAGACTTTTTGCAGATAATGTTAGTATGAAGTCCCACCTTGTAAACGGTATGCTCCGTTTTTTGAAGCATGCTCCGCCATTGGATATATTTTGGCCTAAACGTTAGGTATTCTAACAGTTTTCACTATTGGGTGAGAGGGGGATCTTGTCTGAGACGACTTGTGTAATAGAAATTAGCTGTAGAAGAACGAAACTTAAAGAATAGTTTATGTTTGGGTAGGATAACATTCACTGAAAATTTAAAAAGACTTGGTTGAATTCTTATAGCAGTAGAGCTTTATACTTTTGACCATTTTTTAAGGCGATTTTTGGTCATCTTTGTTAAAAAAACAAGGGGGATGGTCAACTCCCCCCGGTTTTGACCAAATTTCCTTAAACTTAGACTGAAGTAGTTTTGGGTAGGCCCCTTCAAACTCCAAGTTTCATCGAAATCGGTGAGATAGCTTGTGTCGCCCCTGCCTGGTCCTATCTTGGATGCACTCTTAAACACTAGCAACCTGTCATTTTGGCTCGGAAATAATGTTTTTCTTATGACAGAATAAAAATTAAATTTTATTTTATCCAATCATCATGAGATTCTTCTAGAAGACAAAAAAATGAAGGAAGTCAGCGATGACAGGGATAGGAAGTAAGATATAACACGTTTCCAAGAATTAAACTATTCTTTTCGTGTTTCTTAAGGTGATTATATTCTGCCCTATAATACATTTAAAAACACCTGCTTGGGAGAGTCATGTAAAATAAAAAAAAGACCAGACACACTCTTGAAAGTCATGTATAAACGTAAAGAAATGGCAAGGATGTTCGGAATATGTTCTATGGTATACCAGTAAAGCCTTCCCTATCCAGAAAGAAGTTTGAAACTCCAACTATTTTCTGTCATTCGTTGTATATGTAAACGATCTAAGAGACTCATCACACGTAAACAAACTGAACAAATGAAAACGTGCATTCTCTTAAAGAACTTTCCTAACATTTAAAAGCAGTAAAAATTTAAACATTCAAGTGGCATTGTTTACCGTTAAAGAAACATTGCGCCTTTTGATTTTAAGAAAGTTTCACTGAAGATGACGAAAACAGAGCCTATCCGTTCTGCCTGCAAAATCAATACTCCACCTTCAGTTTTCTCTTTCTCCAAGTCAATCACAGGGATTTTTTGAGTGAGTACAGTCATTAAGTTGCCCCAAATTGTGTTTTGTTAGAGACCAATTTTCACCTATCATTAAAGCTACGATAGCAACTCTGTGAATTTTACAATTGTTTTCAAAATTCACTTTCCCAGTTGTGCACTTAATAGTGAGTTCAACGAGTCAATTGTTGGAGTGGGTTTCTTTTTTGTTTAGAGCGGTTTTCAATGAAGTTTCGTAAAATCAAAGCCCAATTTATTACTCTAGCCAGACACAAAGGACACAGACAATACAGTGAACCAATCAAAACTCGAAGTAATTACACGAAACTGACGCAAAGCGCGGGAAAACGAGTGCATGCGAGTAACGATATGGTTTGGGTTCTACTTCTGATTGGATGAAAATATGGCGCGAGTTTTTTAAGTTTTTTAAGTGAAAACCGCCCTGTTCCTTAACTGATTTTAGTTGATTCTATATCTAGTTACGTATCGTTTTTAGTTTACAACTTTTTAACAGCGACAAGATGGTTCGTCCCTATTTTAAAAACATAACCATATTTAACCAGTTTTCTTGTTGTATAAAGTGGATAATACATGTATGTATAACCGTAATGCCCGTCCACATACTGAAAGTATAAATTAATTATAAGTAAACTTGTATGTATCGAGCTGGTGACTTTAAATGTACAATGATTAATATTGTTTATTGTATTTTAAGGAGATTATACTCGCTAATTGTACTTGTTATTCTGATCTCTTACATACAAAGCATCTAGACTCTGTAATAAGTTACCATTTTATTGTCTTAATGGTCAAGTGATATAGGATTTTGGCTCTACTCTTGCTCAGTTAATTTTCCCAGTCATTCAATAAATGAGAAATCATACGAAAGCTTGAGCAATTAAAGATTTTCGCTACTTTCGCTACTCTGTATATTAGTTTTAGATACTTTTAGTTAGGTGTCCCCTATTAGCCGTGGGGATTCTCCACTGCTAGATGTAATTGACACGATAATAAAGTCATTTGCATTATTATTATTACTCGCGATATTTGAAAAATCCATTGAATTGTACTCGCCTAAAGGCTCGTTATGAGAGAATTGTTATATATCCGATCTCTCTTAGTGTAAATCATTGATTGCACTCACATTCATATGATTACTTTCACTAATTTTTTAAAAATTTATTGATTATTTTTGTTTAGATTTCCTTTAATCCCTGTCTCTTTAAAGCACCTACTTTGTTTCATTTGTTACATTTGGCTTCAAAGATGGAACGGCTCCTGGCATACTCTCTGTTTATGAACTTTAGGCTTGGATCTCCATGAACGCTCGTATTCCCCTTCTTGTGTTGGCCGGATAACTCAGATCTTTAAAACTTTGTGTCGAAACTGAGGGTACTGACGTTAACAGAAGACCGCGATTGCGCGATTTCTCTTGAGCACGCCAGCTCAACATTTGTGAACAAACTTGGCTGAGATGAGGTGCTTAACTTTGGGTGCTTGAATGGGCTTCTCTTTCTTATATTGTGGAAGATTGCTTTTGCTTCCCCCCTCAAATTTTCACTGAAAGCGATAAACAACCAGGGATGGATGGCGGCATTGGCGTGTGCAAGCCAAAAGAACAGCAGTCTGAGAGTTGAGGGAATGGTGAAATAGGCATCCACATAAAATTGCGACATTATGTGACTGACATGCACAGGGAGCCAACATAGTGCGAAAACAGCGACAGCGGTTATCAACATCTTGATCACTGCTCGACGTTTTCTCATCTGCTTAAGATAAGCTTCTTGATTAACAGCCCCTGGAGGTTTCTGTTTCCACAAGAAGTAGGAAATCAGCGAATACAGCACAGTCATGATGACCAGAGGCACAGCGTACGTGACGACAACTTTCACAATCATTTCGGCTTGGTTGAATATAGCGGAAATTTCTTCTGATTCGTGGTTCCAGTCAGGATAGCACAAGGCAACCTCACCATCTTCCTCGTCTACCGTGAACTTGTAGAGCTCCCCACTGAACATCAAACCAGCAAGCAGCCACAAGGCGATTATAGAACACACCACTGACTTGGATGACAGGGGCCTCCTCCGAATGCACACAATAGCCAGGTATCGGTCAGCTGCAATAACGGTGAGCGTCCAGATGGAGACACAGATGGAGACGACCAAGAAGAACGGAATAACCTTGCAAAAGATCGTACCTGCCATCCCAGATAACCAGCAGTCTCCACACAAGACGGATGGCACAGAGAAGGCAGAGGCTGTTATCACGTCCAAGAGATCAGCGAGAGCCGTGTTGAAGAGAAGCCAGTTGAATGGGTTCATGCGAATATTCGCGCGCGTGCGCACCAAATGTATGATGATCGAGTTACCCACGAAAGAGAACAGCAGAATTATGACGTAACCACCGATAACGCCGGTCTTGGTGACTTCATTAAGTTCCTCAATATCTTCGTCGCCAATGAGTTCTCCTCCATCAAGAGGGGCAGTTGAATTCTCAGTTTGGTTCATGATTTTCCCTTTTACGGCCTATAGAGAATCGAATTTACACGAATTAATTGACTCATATCAGTCATAGAAGCAACTTCTAAAATACCAGTTCAATACAAATGAAAATTATCAACGTAACAGTCTATAATGTCTTAAAGGTATAGAAAACGTTCAAAATTTCAACCTTCTAGCTTCTTCTCCACTACCTGAAAACAACTTAATTGTGTCTGTAGTAAAGTTAAATTAATGAGAGAAATAAAGTAATAATTCAATTTTTATTACAACGATCATTTTCTGGCAATATCCGTTTGCTGGAAGCGCAGATATTTAATGAAAATAATAAAAGAACGTTTATTGAAGCGTCAAACCATGTAGCCTGGGAGAAATCCTTACTAATAAGGGGATACAGACTAATACAAAATGCAAAACTGAGAGGACTACGATATCTACACTAAAATATGAATAACACAAAATGCAGTCTAGAATGTTTTTGAAGCATTAAAGGTAATATATCGATAGCTGATCTAATGTAAGTTAGATATAATGTGATCTAATGTTGAAGTTTTTATGCTTTTTTACGTTGCCAGAGCATTTTAGTTATCCCTTAAACTGCTTCAACCGCCTAGCCCTTCAGAGCTGGGCAGGGAAACTTAAGAAAAAACACCACAATGATCCTAAAAGAGCATCTAAAAAAAAATCGGTTAAAATAATTCGCCATACAGCAGCGCACTCGTTTGAAGCGTTAACTTCGAATTGACAGACCTGCAGCTCCGAACTGGCATTGTACTAAAGTTACTTCACTTTATTGGTTAATTATGTAGCTGCATCAAAATCCAATATTGCCAACAGATCTATTTTAATTTTTATTAATTCTTGCCAACTGTCCAATTTAAAATAAATTGCATAGTTTTTGCTCGAACGTTTAGTTTAGCTTTGAACAAACTGTCCAATTTGAGAAAAATCTGGATACTTTACAGCAACCAATCAAATGTCAAGATAAATAAAAGAACCAAGTATTGGCCAATCAGGTTGCAGCTATTATCACTGCCATCAAACGTCTGCGAGCGATTGTAGCTCGCTAAGTTTTATTAGGTTTTGATAATGGCGGAATTTTCCGACTTTTCTCTCCACCTTTTTGACGTCTGAAACTTTGAAATGGAGTCTTCAGCTAGGTTTCCAGAGATAGATGCTACTGATTTACTCAAGATGAGGTAGAATAATCACGATTAGAACTCCCAACGAAGCACAAAAACCTGGGTTAACGTGCTTGACCTGTGGCGTGCTGAGCGTAGCGAAGTGAGAAAGCTTGAGGAGATTCCCGAAGAAGAGCTTGACGACGTTCTTTGCCGATTTTATGCAGAGATAAGACAGCAAAACGGAGATGAATACGAGCCAGATAGCCTTGCTGTTATGCAAGGCTCCTTAGACCGCCATCTAAAGAACAACGGCAAGAGTTACAGCATACTACGAGACCGCAAAAATAATTGGATTCAAAAAACTCCAAGGACTGCCAAATTGGACGAGGCCGAGTCCAATTTGGCAGTCCTCGGAATTTTTTTAATCCAATTATTTCCAAATTGGACAGGATGTAGTCCTATTACAGATACTAATTAATGATGTAGAATGTCGCATTTTTCGTACTTCTATTTCAAGTCAACGTAGAGGTTGCAATATACTCCTTACTTATATCAATTGACCTGAATTTAGCATTGCATGCTTAAATTAACTTATCTAGTTTGAATCATACGTGCAAGAACGTGACAAAAAGAAACTAATTGTGTAATGTGTCTTTTTCTGAGCTCGTTAATACATTCTAATTTATCAATTTATTTATTTTAAATTTATTCGCACGCCCAAAGGAAAACTATCACAATCACTTCATGCCCTGAGAGGGACACTGTCGCGGGCGCTAACGTCGTTCGCTTATGCACGAAACGAGCCTTGAACACCAACGCAGATACTTAGCGAGACTTTAAAGACAAAGTGTTTTGTAATTTTCGCAAGACACATGGGGCAGGAGAAAGTCAGCCAGATATTTTCAATTTCAGGGCAAAACCGTGAGCGTCCATGACTCTCGATAATTTCCCTCCAATAGGATCAATGAACCATATTGTAGTAATTCGTAACAAATCGTGGCCATTAGTTTAATTTTTCTATTGATGTCAACATTTTTTTAACTTCTGGCGTTTCGACATTACATGTCGGTTTTTTGGTACGTTTTTGACGTTTCATGAACACGATAGTGCTCCGTTAACATCAGGGAGCTCACTTCTTGATACGATTACGTGAAAAAGGTTTTGAACACATAAATAATACAAATAAAAATCATTGCTATGTAACTGGTGGCAATTCGACTTTTTTTAATTCATTTTTCCAATATGTAAAATTGTCACGAGAACAGATGTTCCTGTGGCTTCATTCTACAAATTTTAGATTCCAAATCCTACAAGTTCGAACGAAGCTTCACGTAACTATTACCTTATTGTTTATCGCATACAGCTATGGAAATTCGTAATCAGCATCCACGATCGTAAGCTTTTTCGCTTTAAGAATATTTGAGCAACAATCTTTGAAATTTTTTGTCCTTAAAGAATGACTTACCTCGTTGCTTCGAGTTTCTGATTAAGGGCACGCGTGCAGTGATCATTCATCTAATAACGTTTGGCATAAAGGATTGCCGTTGTTATAAGCTCGGTTGGTCACTTTTGATTGATGCAAGGGTGGTCCAAACTTCCTGAATACAAAGAGGATGAAACGGTTTCCGTCCAGTTAACACGGCATGGCATTTTTATGAATTCCACTTAATGGAGTCGTTTAAGATATCGCCGATATTTCTCGACGTCAAAGCAAATAATTTGAATTTAAAGCCAAAACGAAAATGAAAATAACCCGGTTTAATTTACATGCATGTCGACGTACATTGGCCTCTGCTAATGTTATGATGTTCAGTTTTAAGTTGGATTTGCTACTGGTTATCGCGAAGTCTTTGAGAGTCTTGTGTTTTTTGCTTAACAACTATTCCCTTTTTTATCGCTGTACCGGAATAAACATAAATCGTGAAGTGCTCTTTTTATTTGGTAAACAGGAGTAAGTGCACGTTTGCATTAATTTTATTCTCTTTATATAATGTAAAGCCTGATTTCCAAAATGTGATTTGTTTGTTCGTAAAAGCTGTAGCTTTGGTAGCATGTACGCATGTTTTGTAATGTATGGCCTATTTCTGACCAGTTACTGTTAAAAACCTTTAAGGGTAAATCATCAACTAGATCAGTTTTTAAATTAACAAGAAAGGAAAAGATGATATGAAACGATGGCAGGAATTTTTTAAGAGGTTTACGAAATGAACAAACGAATATACCGGCTTTTAATCGTTTTTATTGTATTTATATTATACCCCGTCGCTGTTCATATTGTTTTAATACTCCAAGACAAAATTTGTTGGTTAGGAACTGATTCAAAAAAATAATTTTTACAGAATGAAAATTAAACTGCCTACAAAAATATCCATGTATTACGTAACTTTGGCTAAAGAATGATTTACCACAAACAGTAATGTTTTCGGATGGCGCCCCATAGTTCAGTTTTCTCTCTCTCCCCGAAATCGACTATAACTGTCATCTTTTGTTTAAAAACCGTCAAAGGAAAATATGCAAAGGTGCACGTTTATCACGCCGGGTTGTGTTCAATTATTGCACAGTCAAGAGCTACGTTTATCTAAGTTTATAAAGATTTGCAGTTTATTGAATGCTCTCAAGTGGTAAGCACCCGCAGGGGATATAGGAAAGGGGCGGATTTTCGGCTTCTTTTTATTAACAATTTACAGTAATACTAGTTCCTGTAAAATTTCCATGTCTTTGCTGTTAAGACCTACTTGTTTTAATAAACAGGATGCTAAAAAAGTAGAAACTATTGTTTAACGACTTTCTGTGCATTTTTCAGAGCAAGCATTGATAAATATTCAGAAATGTAATAGTCTTATAAACGCATCTTTTTTTAGAGATAATCAAAGAGAGGGAAAAGCGTTAATTTTCAGAAAGGATGATTACAACGAAGTTTCTCTCTAAGAATCGAGCATCGATCAGTTCATTCATTCAATCAATTTAGATTTTATAACACGTCTAAATCAGAGTGAATATAAATACCCTTATAACGAGAAAAGTTACCTGTTCTACGGTAATTATTACTTATGAGGTCGTCTAAGCTTGAACATAAATGAAAGACTTAAAAAAAAACATATATACACATATATTAAAGGTAGAAGACTTAGATTGAAACGAGGAACTAATGAACTGGTTTTGAAGTGGGAGTCTGTTTCTCCCACAGAGAGTCTGACGTACATTTATTCATACTAAACACGCGCTTCTGGTGACTTTTTCTCGACGTCTTAGCTGACTAATCAGTCACAGAAAATATCACCTCACGCAAGCTTTCGTCATTAAAATTGCTTGATATGACTTCACGAAGTCGTAATAAGTAAACTAAGTAAAATTGATTGTACCGACTGAGCTATATTATATCGTACTCTGTAGAAACGTAACATGCTGCGTAAATATGTAATTGACGGTGTAATTTTGAATTATCGCTTGCTACGTTCTTTTTGAAAAGAAGTACAATACAATAAAGGTTTTTTCGTGATGCAAAAGAATAGATGATAATAGGTAAAAACAAAGCAAGGAAGAATAATCGGCGTCAACAAAACTAGAACAAACAGGCACTCTGAAAGGAAGTTAGGAGGTTATCCCTGTGTGAAAACTTCCTTGAAATTATAAACACGAATTTGAATGGGAACACATTCTAGCAACAACAATATAATAATAAGAAAGCAAAAATACAAATACAGGCATTTGCAAAATTAAAAATATATCTTAATACCGAAGTGAACTGCCTGCTTTCACAACAATAAAGTGTAGGTCGTTCATAACTTAATTATCCTGGTAAAGAAGGAATCATAATAGGGGTTTAACAACATAAAACTTATAAGAGTGTTTTTCTCCGAGTTTCGTAAATTCAGAATAGTCGTTTACTTGAGATGACGCAGATGCCTTTGTATCTATATAGTTGCACCATCAGTACGTCTCAGTTCCAATAGATAAGACTGAAGTTGGCTACTTAATACAATACAGCAATAGAAATATAGAGATCTATGTATCCAAAGTACAGTGAGCATGTAGGAAAACACGTATATTTAGCTTACCTTGGATGTCGGTCG